>NC_047659.1:97260026-97510026 GCF_011762505.2 Arvicanthis niloticus | reverse complement strand
ATACAATATTTCCCACCCCCTAGCCCAACACCATGGGGGTTGCTTTATCCTCTATTCTGTACCTTAAAAAACCAAAACAGCCATCCTTCGTGGGGAGCCTGGAGCATGCTTGCATTTGTCTACTTGGCATCTGAGAGTGCACGAGGTAGTTTTCAGGGGTTCTCTATCAATAATGACACTAGCAGCACACTTACCTTATCAGGTGGACTTGCAGGTCATTTTGAGCCCCAAACCAAATGTTTCCTTATAATATTATGCCTAAGATACATTCCAGAGGGGTCACTTCAAAGTGTCACACTCCAAAATTACTTCCATTAACTTTTCACTTGTTGAGGAACTACACTACTCATGTGAGCAGTGTAGGATGTTCTTTGGGTGACTAACCTTTGAGGGTTTTATTTTTGAATGCTACTTTTACTAATTATATAAGAAATTAACGGGGGCTGGAGAGATGGCTCAGCGGTTAAGAGCACTGACTGCTCTCCCAGAGGTCCTGAGTTCAATTCCCAGCAACCACATGGTGGCTCACAACCATCTGTAATGGAGATCTGATGCCCTCTTCTGGTGTGTCTGAAGACAACAACAGTGTACTCACATGAAATAAATAAATAAATCTTTAAAAAAAAAAAAAGAAATTAACACAATGTATTTCGATAACACTCAGCCCTTCCCCAGTTCCTTTCAGGTCTACTCTTACCTCCCTACTCACCCCTACTTTGAGGTTTCTTTGTGTGTGTGTGTGTGTGTGTGTGTGTGTCCATCTTGCCTTGGACCAGGAGTCACACTGTTTGAAGAAGACTGGTTCTTTGTCTTCCAGATGGCAATGGTTCCTCACCAGGTGGTGGCATTTCATTCCTACCTCTTCTCCATGTTCAGATTTTGTCCAGTTTGAGCTGGTGCCGGTCATCAGCATGCTGTCCCACTCACTGTGAGTTCTTATGTGCAGCTGCCTTGCTGTGTCTGGAAAACTGTGTCCTGAACTTACCTCTGGAGCTCACCATTTTTCTTTTCTCCCTTCCTTGTGGGGAGAGGTATGGTATGGACGTCCCATTGACAACTGAGCATGCCACAGCCTCGTATTCTCTGCACACTGACGAGCTGAGGGCTTGCACTAATTTCTATTTACTGCAAGACGCTTCTCTGATGAAGGCTGAGAGATTTTTCTGATCCATGGATATAGCAATATGTCATCAGGAATCATTTTAATACTATGTCCTTTTAGCAGAACAATAGAAGCACCTTCTCACGTAGGGCCTATGATCTGTTTAGCCACAGGCTCTTGGCATCATTAATAGTGCCAGTTATGGGTTCCAACTCATAGGACAGGCCTTTAGAAAGTGGTTGGTTACTGTGGTGGTTTTATTGAGCATGTTCACTGCTGCTCTATTCATAATAGCTAGGAAATGAAAACAACCTAAATGTTCCTCAACAGATGAATAGATAATGAAAATGTGGCAATATGTACATTATGGAATACTATTCAGTTGTAAAGAAACATGACACAATGAACTTTGCAGGTACGTGGATGGAACTAGAAAAGATCATCTTGATGAGGTAGTAGCCCAGACCCAGAAAGACAGATAGATGTCATATGTTCCTTATCAGAGGCTCCTAGCTTTGAATCTTCGGGTGTGAGTACATATCCTGGAGTAACTGCAGAAACCAGGAAAGTACAGAGGGACCGATGCTGGGTAGGGAGGGGGTGAAGCAATAAAGGGGGTGAACAGCAGAGTGCATGTGATCTGATGGGGCGGATGGGAAAAGTGGGGTGGCTGAGGCTTTAATTAGGGTTGGGAAACATACATTCAGAAGAAAGGAGGAGGGCAAACTAGTAAGGATGTTTGAAAAGGTCATAAGGAATCACACATTGACTATTTACCTAAAAGAAAAGAAATCCATAATACACTCTAGTTTGTATATGAAGAAGACACATGTATAGTTTAAATTAGGTTCTCTCATCTGGGCTGAAAGTGATCCCTCCAAAAGCCAAAGGCTACCTAAGAAAAGCCCCAACGTCTGACATGAGGAGCCATTTTTTAAGTTGTTGGTCAGGAATGTCCGAGAGACCCCCAAAACATAACATGCTGGTGCTCTTGCCCCTGGCTGTCTACCATAGTTGGAAGGTAAGTCCCTTCTGTTGAAGACACCATGAGCCTCAGACATAGGGCCCAGAGCCCCCAAGTTTGAACTTGTCTTATTATTTTCTCCTCAAGGACTAGCTTTCATGGTACCAGAAGGCACCATTCAAGCTTCCAAAGAAGAAAAGCAACCAAAAGTCTTAACAGAGATATGATGCCTATGAACCACATCAACTGTGAGCAGAGCACGATACCCCCATGGCGAGAATACCTTGACAGTAAGCAACAACTCTCTAGTTGAACTTAAGGCCTGCTCAACAAGAGGAAAATCAGATTTGTCATTAGAAACCTAGACAGCTACCCAGGGCCAGTGAAGTCATGGATCTTGGAGAAGAACCTACAACTGACACTTTACCAAACCAGAGTAGTTCTCAACTACACTTTAAATGTTTGTCCTTCCATCCTCAGGTTAGTGTAGTCCTCACTTCTAATCAAGGGAACGTCTCTTTCAACACAGATCATCACAGAAAACCACAACCAATCAAGACGCAGACATGGCTCAGGAAATAAAACAGCAGAAAGATTGTAAGAGCCAGAAATTCAGGGAACTGGCTCTGACACTGTTTTCTAGGAATGCTAGAAACCACACCCATGAAGGCTCACCAATGTGACGGTCCAAACAGGAGCTGAACAAGGACAACAGCAATAGACATGCTAACGTCATGCTAATGTGGTTGGGAGGGAAGACCAGAGGCCTCCAAGGACTACAGGCATCCAGGGACTACAGGCATCCAGGGACTACAGGCATCCAGGGACTACAGGCAGCCAGGGAATGCTGAGAATGGGAAACGCAGTCTCCAACAGAGAAGAGCACACAAACTGTTATTCAATCAAACGAAAATGTACAGATTAACATACAGACTGAGCAGGTTGTAGTTATGTATTTAGGAGTATACATGTATATTACATGCATATACACATACACATGTAGCAACAATGAATGAAAAAAGAGGCCCTGGATTTGAACAAGAACAAGGAGGGAAGTATGGGTTGGGGGTCGGAGGGGGGAAAGGGAAGGGGGAATATAGTGTAGTTATACTATAATCTCTAAAAAGAGAAATCGTTAAAAATATAAGTTGTTATAGGAAAAATAGGCTAGGGACCTAAACAGTATATTTTCAAAAGATAATATAAAAATATACAATATATATATAATTATATATAAAAATATATAATATAAAAATGGCTAAGAAGTACCTCAGAAACTGTTGATCATCCTTAGCAATTAGGGAATTTCAAATTCAAACAACTTTGAGATTTCATCTCAGCCCAGGCAGAATGGCTGTACTCAGCTGCACAATTGACAACAGATGCTGGCCAGGTTAGGGGAACAGGGACCCTTTCAGCCACTGTTGTAGAAACACAGCCTGGTGTACCACTCTGAAAACCAGTATGAAGCATCCTCAAAAAACTAAAAACAAATCTACCGTAGGACCAGCATATGCCCAAAGGATTCAACATCCTATTCCATAGACACTTGTTCACTGTGTTCACACGGTAGCTAGAGAGCAGGAACAATCTGTACACTCGTCATCAGATGGATGGGTAGTGAAAATGTGCTAACACACACAATGGAATATTCCTCTCTACGGAAAAAAAGAAATCTCGAAAATTTTAGGAAAGTGGATGGACTCAGAAAAGACTATATTGACCCAGAGAGTCACACATTTCCTCTTACCCATGCTCCCAATTCTCAGACATGGATGCAACACAGAGTAATCACAGAAACTAGGGAAGTATAAAGGGAGCATGTGGGAGTGTGAGGGGGTACCAGAATATAGGGGATATGAAGGAGGAAATGGGCAATCAGGATGGGGGTGCCCATGGGAGCCACTACGGAAGGAGGGAAGGGTGACACGCTTTACACCGAAGTCATTTGACAAAGCCTCAAGGAGTCATATTTCTTTATATGCATCTAAATTATATATATATATATATATATATATATATATATATGATTCATATATATATATATATGATTCATATCTGGCTCTTACAATCTCTCCACCACCTCTTCCTCCGTGTTCTCTGAGCCATAGATGCAAGAGCGGATTCATATATATATATTTAAATGAAGTTCTGCTTCTTGGGTTGACAGTGTTCATTACAAGAACCATAGACAAAAAAAAAAAACAAAAACAAATAAAAACAAAACAAGACAAAAACCTGGTACCCTCTTTTAAGAGATGATCAGGGTAGCTCATGAGACGCTCAAAACAATACAGATTATCAGCTAGGCCTCAGGGTCTGAGGGTGGGCCTCTAATGCTGAAGATACTACATCTGTAGGACATAGGACTAGCATGATTTGAGCTGGATCAAACTGCAAGCCTCCTTCCTGTAGCCTGGCTTCCATAGTACGGGAGAGTTCTATTCAAGCTGCCAAGGGAAGGAAACAGTTATTTTACCACCCAGCCGTGATGATGCATATGAACCATGACAGTAACCAGCAAGGCAAGATATGTATGAGGGTGGAAAAAGTGGCACCCGCACGTTGGTGGCAACCATCAGTGACCTAATAGGGCTTCATGCCCACTCATCAGGAGGGAGTCATGCCTGGTACTGGAAACTTAGCCAGCTTCCTGGGGCTAGTGAGTCATGAACCTTAGAAGAGAATCTAGCACCACCAGCTTACTAGACCAGCATAGCTCCTAACTATGTTTTAAATGTTATCTTTATGTCCACAGATAAGTGTAGCTTCCACTACTCATCAGAGAAGCTTCTCTTTTCACCAAATGGAGACCATTTCAGAATACCACAGCTGGACATGAGAGAGAAAGAGAGAGAGAGAGAGAGAGAGAGAGAGAGAGAGAGAGAGAGAGAGAGAGAGAGAGAGAGAGAGAGAGAGAGGAGAGAGAGAGATTCCTGGGAGCCTGAGTGCCGGTGGATAGATCCACATCACAGCTCCTGCATCTATGGCTCAGAGAACACAGAGGAAAAGGTGATGGAGAGATTGCAGGAGCCAGAATACCAGGAAGTCTGCTGTGAGACTGTCTCTCATAGAAATGGCTGCACAAACAAGGGGAACAACAGGAAGTATCAGGTGAAACGCCAACGTGGAAGGGGAAGTCTCATGTGGTTCAATCCCTAGGCAGAGGACTACAGACAATAATTGCTAAGAGAGAGAGAGTTAGCTTCTCCCTGGGACGATCCCCCCCAAGCAGCCCTGAAATCACACCCTCACAAACAACACACATAGACTCAGCAGATGGTACTGATGTATTTTTGCACATATCAATAATAACCAAAGAAAAAGAGGCTATTCATTTGAGAGCAAGGGAGGGAACAGCGAAAGGGTTGGAGGCAGGGGACTGAGGAGGGGCCGAAGGGGGGTAAGGAAAAGCAGGGACTGATGCAATTTTCCTTTGATTAAAATGGATTAAAGTTAATATATTAAAGTAATTCTACCCTTGGCCCATCATGGCACACTGTGCACCCTTTTCCTGAAAATCACCAAACCCACCCGTTTCTGCATAAACTTCTTATATTCTCTCTTTTCAAAAATAATCACTTAAGCTCATTTTAATATTTTTTCTCATTTTTATTTTGTTGTGCAAAAATATTTTCATTCTGAATTCCTTTTATTTGTGTTTCTAACAACCAGTTTTGGCTGGATAGAAGTAATGTTTGTTAGTTTTTTTTGATGAGAGAACAAAGTTAAAAATTTCAAGGGTGCCTCCAATGACTGATAAAATATTTCCATTTTTTGTTTTGCATATACAACAAAAAATGAGGGAAAATAGTCTGAAGCACTTTAAGATGCAGTTATTCCTACAGTCCACTAGATGGCAGTAAGACTCCGAGAATAGCGTTCCTATGGGTCTGAAAAAAAGGTGCCTGATGATCTGCTTGGAAAGATGCAGCACGCCTGGGACAATATTCCTGCGGGCAGAAATCTTCTAAAAACACTAACTCTTCAAGTGGTAAGGATTTAACTGTAAATTATTTTCATTCCTCACTAACTTATTATTATATAAGTTTAAAAAAAAGATTGCCCATGAATAGATAGACTCTCACATCAGGTAACAGCAGAAGTTACAGAATAAGATTCACCAAGACATCTTTTTATACTTAAGATCTCAGTTAAAACATCTAATCTTCTCATTTTTACTTCAACTATAATCCTGATATTAAAAAACTAGTGAAAAAATAGAACCCCAAATTAAACAAAGTATTAAGGTTCATTCCAACTGAGATTACAGTTGTGCAACCTCTTCGCTGCCTCTTAGGAACTTGCTAGAAACAGGTTCCAGGGCCTTCTGTCCACAAGTTCACATCAGCAGTAAGCAGGACCCAGAATTCATCTTGCTTCATAATGGCCTTTCTGAGGACCCAGGGGGCCACTCACCCTGCCTGCAAATTGCACGAGCCCCTAGGTCCCCTGTTCTTCATCTTGCTGTTTTGTGCTGTGCCTTGTACCACCTGCTACTTAGGGCCGGGCCTTGTGTCCCCTGCTCCTAAGCGCTGTGCTTGGGTTCCCTGGGATGGGATGGAGCATTGAGGACCCCAACCCGAGGAAACGCCAGCATGGTTCCAAGAAATGACTTAAGAGGAGACATAGCATTTATTAGCACATGTGACATGGAGCCTTGTTTCCCTAGGTGTAGAGGGGAAACAATCTGATACTATGAGGGTAGTCCGAGAAGGCTGCCAGGAGTGAGTGGGTTTTGAAAGTGGAGCAGAGGAGGTGGTGGTTGAAAAGGGCAGACACCACGGATAGGAAGAAAGGCATGAAAGAGCTCCTGATGCCAGTCACACCATCACTTACAAGAAGCCACTCCTCCCCATAAACTAAAAACATATGACTCAGTTACAAATGCAAAAGCCTGTCTCTCTCATCCGGGTTATTTGAGACTGTTCATGTCAGTCCCCCTCTGTATCAGCCTGTAGGATTTCTATTCCTTGAAATGAATTCAAGTGTCACATTGTTATTCCCACATATTCATTCCTCCCCTGTCCTGGCCTCCACACCGTTTCTGGGACTGCCTTCCTAACACACAGTGCTGACCACAGATGCTTCCTTCACTGGTTCACCTTGGATAGGGCTCAGTTCAAGGAGCACAGTGTCTCTTGAGAGAAAGTTGATCTTGGGAAGGCCTTCCTTTATGGTATCTTATGACGTTTACATGTCTATCTGTTGCTGAGAAAGCATGCATACCCATTTATATCTAAGCAAATTTTTGGCTCTTTTTTCAGATATGCAAGGTGGTCTAGAGTGCATATCTGCATTTTCTGGCCTCTCCTCCTCTACTCATAAGCAGTTCACTTAAGCCAAACTGACAGAGACTGATATAGCACTGTGTTTAAACCTGCTGCTCCAAAGACCGTGAGGGCAGAAAGCCCCTCCTATTTATGGAACCCCTGGGGTGTGCACAGACTGACATTTTACCACTGTGGTAGTTGTCTTCAAAGACGACTTCAGGAATCCATGATGCCTGGAACCCACATCCTGTGAAAACCACACACTGAGTCAGAGCCGACACTGGCACCAGAGCAGGTGTGGAGAAGGTGAAGAAGTGTCTCACCTGAAGTCAGGTTGTGAAACCCTGCAGTTTGGTCTCTGGATCACACACTTAGGGAGGGGCTGGTCTCTAAAGCAGCCTGATGGAGAGGCTCACTCAGAGAGAAACTGAGGCTCCCCACTCAACAGCCAACATCACTTTGCCAATCGTATAGATGCACACTCAGAAAGTGAGTCCTCTCATTTAGGGTTGAGTGTTCCCAAATCCCTCCCCCTTTGCACACTGTCCAGTTGTGTGTCTCTGTAGTGATTCCCATTGGCTGCAAGAAGAAGCTTCTCCGATGAGGCCAGAACAAGACACAGATCCATAGACATAGCAACATGTCATTAGGAGGGTCATGACCTGTCTACTGTCAGGTTTTAGCCATTTTAGCAGTGTCAGGCATGGGTCCCATCCCATGGAGTGGGTCTTTGCTGAGTGGGAACCTTGTAGTTGGCATTGCTGTCACTCTGGTTCCTCACCTGGATCTGCTCAGTACCCATAGGCCTCAGTTGTTTGTTTCTCTTGCTCACTGGTTCTCATTGCACTGCATTCAAGGTCCCCATGACACAAGAAGAAAAAGCTATATATGTGTGTGTGTGTGTGTGCGTGTGTGTTTTAGCTGCATGTCTGTTTGTGTCCCACATGCATGCTTGATGTCTGCAGAGGCCAGAAGGGGGTGTTGGATCTCTTGGGTCTGAAGTTACAGATGGTTGGGAGCTGTCATGTGGGTGCTGGGAGTTGAACCCAGGTCTCGGGAAGAAAAGCCAGTGCTCTTAACTGATGAACCTTGAAGCTTTTACTAATGTTCTGTAACAATTGATTCTAGTGCCAATTTTCTCTCATAGTGTCCTGTCTCTCTGTCTCTGTCTCTCTGTCTCTCTCTCTCCTCTCTGCCTCCCTGCCTCCCTCCCTCCTTTTCTCTCTCCCTCCATCCTTTCTTCCTTCTTTTCTTTCTGAGAAAGGTTGTCATGTAGTTCAGGCTTGCCTTGTACTTCCTATGTAGCTGAGGCTAGCTTTGAACTTGTTGCTTTTACCTCCTTCCTGCTTGCTTTAGAGGGGGCTGCACTCCAGGCCTGGTTTTTCTCTCATTGACACAATGCATTTCCTGTCTTCTTTGCTCCATTCAAATAATTCCAGTTTAGGCACACAGCTTCCTTCACAACAATGGAGAAGACACTTTGAATCTTAGGTTCTTCACTTGTTTCTATCTCCCATTGGCTTCCTTCCAAATTCCTGGCCAGAGCTCGCTGCCCCTCTTCCCTGCCCCTCTTTCCTCCTATTCTCTGTCAGTCTTCACAAAAGGACCTGGCTGGTGCTCACTCTCTGTCCTCCGATTTACCACAGCTCTCAGCGAAGAATTCTTTCCAGCTCCTCACTGTCCAACTCAAAGACCACATAGGCCCTTCAATGAAAACCTTTTTACTGATAATTTTATTATCAATCTGTTGTTGATAGAAATGAAACCCAACAGGGCCCTAATAAGCAATTGGGAAAGCATTAGGAGACAGCAAAAGCCACAAACACAGGCCTGGGTGGTGCAGAAAGAGGCTCAAAGGAAAAACACAACACAACAACAGTTAACAACAACAACAACATAACCCATGGACACAAAATAAGGCTAATGTTGAAAGAAAAACACACATACACACAAAAAAACCAAACCAAAAAACTTCACAAGGGGGAAAAAGGCAACGATTTCACAACAGTGGTTGGAAAGTCCAGCCCCTGTGGCAGGGGGAGACAGGAGTCTTACTAGGAATTTCAGGCCAGAAACGAAACAACCCCCCCCCCAAAAAAAACCTAAACTAACAACTTCCCCAATGGGTGTAGTGGTACATCTTTGTAATTTCAGTGTCCCAGAGGTAGAGGCAGAAAAATTAGGAGTTCGCGGTTACCCTCAGCCACACTGAGTTGAAGGCCAGCCTGGGCTATATGAGACTTCACAGAAAAGGAAAAAGAAAACTGCTACTCACGCTTTCTACAAGCAGATTATGGAGTCAGACCTGTGGGGTCTACGGGTTTTGGGGGGGGGGGAGCTCCCTGTGTATTCAGAGACCTTCCGGTATTAGGTCATTATCTGCCATGTCATCTCTGCCTAGGTACTCAGATGTGCAGATAGATAGAGACCTGCAGTCTGTCCAAGGCTGCTGGGTTGTGGGGAGCCAGAATGGCAGGGATGGGAGACCCCACCTGGCCCTGGGCTCAGGCAGCAGTAAAAGTAGCTCTGCCCTCTGACTGACTCTGTTCCCTGACTGATGAGGACCCCAGGGCTTGATAGAGAGGTGCCAGGCTCTCCAGCCTCACCCCTGGCTGCGTTTTTGGAACTCCTGCAACTGGTAGGGTACAAGGCTGAACCAGGTCCATAGGGCTATGGGTTACCCCGGTAAGGTTCTGCTCCTGCATGTGCCTGAACCTGAGGGACCAAGTCTCAGCTTACTTTTCCTTCAGGGTGAGCCTGGAGGCCAGCACCTTGCACTCCTCTGAGTTGGGGAGGACATCTTGAGACGTTTCTCTAATTCTGGATGCTGCTTCCAGCTGGACAAGGAGACCCAGGATTCAGGAGTCTGAGTTTGATCTCTGTGAGCTCATGATAGGAGGAAATCCATTCCTGCAAATTGTCTTCTGGCATCGCCAGGCACTCTGAAATGGGTGTTTTTATAGTCACCAAACTCATGCCTTCTGACTTCCAAAGCAATTTCCTCTTTCCAAGTAGAGAAACCAAGTCGTTGACACTTGGGAATGCCGAGTTCCTCCTGTGCATTTTACTCACTTTGGGAGAAAATACTTGGTCTGCCTTCTTGCCAGGTGATGCCCTGTCATCAGAGCACGGACTTTGATCTCAGACACTGGTTTAAATCACCATACAAGCTCTTTTCAAGGCCTGTCACACTCAGTGAGCTATTTAACCTTGGTTGCTCTCACCTTTAAGAGGATAGCATCCCCTTTACAAGGTTAGTGAACATCTTCAATATTTGACACGAAGAATCTAGTACAGTTTTGGTTTTGTACTGATTAAGCCTGGCTCTACAAAGGTACTCGTTACTGCTGTGGCTGTTTCAGCTCAGCTAAAGTGCCGTATCACAGAAGCAGGCAAGTTCTCCGCACAGATCCAGAATAAGGTAGAGCATGTCTAGAAAAAATATGACACAGAGTAGGAGATGTCTCAGAGTATTCTGATCGTCACTTTTTGTTTTTGTTTTACCGGTTCCTAGAAGCATGCCTGTCTGAGGGAAGCCGCTGGATTCTTCTAGCTCATGAAGTCTATATCATAAAGTTTTTAGTGTCACATACAAAGGTAGACAATACATTGCCTAAGATAATTTGGCTGTGGTTGGTAATATTTCAGCTCTCCATAACTGCTGACATGTGTTTAATCAATCTCAAATATTTAATACAGAAATGCCCCCCCTCCCTCCACCCATTGGAGATCTTAAGTCACCGTGCTCCCTGTTGGCCGAGTATTGAATTTTCTGTGTGTATCAAATTTTGTTTCATGGCCTCTGGCATTAAGAAGGCTATTCTTAGGTAGAGGTGAAGCTGAGTAGGTAGGAAATCCTCAGTGTTCAGAGGAAAGAAATGGTTGTTGATACCATTGAGAAAGTAATTTCTGGATCATGTAAAATTTATTTGCTACCACGATCCAGGTCTGAGTTTGTGTCTTGTGCATTTGACATAACATTTACATATGACGTAATAGGGATGTCACACCTGGAGTTAAGATAATCAAGAACACAGTGTGGGCTGTCAAAATAATGCCAGCCAATGGGGAAAATGGGCATTTAATCATGTGAAAATGATGCTTGGGCATCAGTGTCATCTGACGGTGTGGCCTTCCCATTCCCCCAACCTCCCCACCTCCTGGGGCTGTCAGCCACCTGCCCTCAGGGCCAATGGGAGCAAAAGCATCGAGCAGGGTTCCGACAGCTGTGTGATGGAAGAATGTCTGAAGACCACTATGGTAAGACAAATCTACTTTACTGTCCCAGGGGTAGGGTATATAAGGGCTTTTAGGGGTCCGGGTGGAAAGGGTTGATTGGTCATAATACAGCATCTAATTATTATTTGGGCAGGAAGTCAGAGCAGGACTCGTATGCAGAATTCTGCAATGCTTGCAGAGAGCTCTGTATAAGGTTATTTTTTGGACAAAGTCAGCACCTGTCTTTAGGGACACTCTCCAGACAGGGTCAGGCTGAGAAAGGCACTCTTCCATTTTGTGCTGAGCTCAGAAAGCCATCTGGTCATGGGGGACGATGATAGCAGGGCTCTCCCATGTGAGGGTATTGAATTTTGACTTTAGGAATTTCAGCAATCCTTAGTTATGGTCAACTTAATCACATTCACGCCTCTACCGTCTTCATGTCTCAGCTTCACGACCCTCTCACAATGTAACTTTAATAACATAATCCTTACCTTTCTAGTCCTGTATTAATTTGTGTCTCTATTTTGGAACAAGATCTTATCATAGGAAGAACTTTTATTTTACCGTATAAAATATTTATTCAAAGCATTTTGGGCTGGAGAGATGGCTCAGCGGTTTAGAGCACTGACTGCTCTTCCAGAGGTCCTGAATTCAATTCCCAGCAACCACATGGTGTCTCACAACCATCTGTAATGGGATCTGATGCTCTCTTTTGGTGTGTCTTAGGATAGCTATAGTGTATTCATAGACATTAAATTAAAAAAAAGCATTTTCTCTAACTTGTTTTGTATCAACAATCCATTTCATAACTGACTTTATAGCTCTCCCTTATTGTACAGTAGTATGATGGTTATTTTCTGTCTTATCTGAACATGCCCTTTTTCTCAATAAAACAGCTCAGATGCTAAGTATATCACAAAACAGCACAGCACATGAGTTCTAGACATGAGAGAAGCAGGTGGTTTATTAATGCAATATTTCTGTTCCCCCACATTTGCTCGTACATGGCTTCTAAGCCACTATATTACCTGGAAGACTCATCTACCTTTTTTTTTTTTTTTTTTTTAAACCAAAATATCATTTTAGTAAAGGCTGTCAACTCTAATGCTCATTTCAGTATCACGATGACCCTGGCAGTGACATTCTGTTCTAGTTTATCCCTCTATGTAGAGTCAATAAGCCACAAGGAAATGCTCTCCCTTATTCAAACAAATACAGAATATAGAATACTGCCTGGCAAGTCCGCCAAACACCTCACATGTGTGCATGTGTGCATGTGTGCCTTAATGCACACATTTAATCCCTCCATTCTGGGAATGAATTCCAAATAAGATTCAGGGATATGGCAAACAAGCACACCCATCATTTGGCAAAGGGCTGTTCTAAACATATCTCTTTGAATTAACTGCCCGGACTGTACCGTCGTTGGCTAGTAGTATTTGGACATACTGTAGGGCAATATCATCCATCTGAGGGCAAGTACTAAAATTATAGTCAAATAGCAAAGATGAATGTGTGTATCATCATCTCTTAAAAACCAACCCAATTTTGCTGAATGTGAAAAACCTGATTTCAACTCTAAAGTTAGAAAATGTTCAATGAAAGAACGGTTGTCTCCTTGAGATGTATAGGGTGTGGAGCTAGGCAAGTGTTTGGTGTGAGTGACTATGTTGATTTAGCTGTGTGACGTTTTTATTCATGAGTTCATTATAATAGTTATTATTTTCCTTTTATTGAAAATATATTTTTTTCTGACATAATATATTGTGATTATGGTTTCCCCTCTGTCTACTCCTCCCAGTTCCTCCTCACACCCTCCCATCCAAATTCACTTCCTTTCTGTCTCTCATTAGAAAACAAACAGACTTATAAGGGATAATGATATAAAATATAGTAAGATAAAACAAAAGCTAACACATTGGAATTGGACCAAACAAACAAACAAACAAACAGAGGGAAAAGAACTCAAGAGAAGGCACAAGAACCAGAGACCCACTCATTCACACACTCAGGAATCCCTTAAGAACAGTAAACTGCAGAGGACCTGATGCAGATCCATGAAGGCCCTGTGCTTGCTGCCTTGGTCTCTGTGAGCTTTGATCACGTTGATTTAGAAAAGGCCTTGTTCCCTTGTGTCCTCCATCCCCTCTGGCTCTTATACTCTTTCTGCCTCCTCTTCCATGGGGTTCCCTGAGCCCTGAGGAGAGGGATTTGATGGAGGCATCCCATTTAGAGCTGAGTGTTCCAAGGTCTCTCATTCTCTGTATAATGTCTGGCTGTGAGTCTCTGTATTTGTTCCCATCTGCTGCAGGAGGAAGCTTCTCTGATGCTGGCTGATGTCACCAGGAGTTATTTTTAAAAACACACCGTCTTTCCAGTAAACTTGCACCTCATGTATTTATAACTATGGGAAAGCACTATTATCCAGTCACTTATTTCTCTTAGTTCCTTTATTGCTTTTTAAATGCCACACAACACACAACCACCTATTCCTTCTCCAGTTTCCAATATGTCTGGGTTTAAATTCCTTTCCCACTTTTATAAATTTATTTTCTTTTGGCTTCCTTATTATAATTAGGACCCATTTAATCTAACTCTTGACTCTCTGGTTTTCATTCATTCGTACCAACAATAACGGTGACAATAATGGGAAATCCTGGAAGATTTTGGTGTTTTCCACGCTCAGATGAATAGAAAATAGAATGCAGAAAATGAAACCATAACACAACATAAAATAACCCTCCTATGAGATAACGTTTTTAGACTAGACTTATTAAACAAAAAACTTAGCATAACTGAAAACTGTGTGGACAGGAATTATCATCTACTCAATTGAGATTAAAATCATGATGGCTCTCACGTTTCTTCACCTGGTTTTCTAGGTCCACTCTGAAGAGTGAAGCTATAAAAAGACGGTAGGACACAGAGATGTATCAGTCTGTGCCCTTAATTTTCTTTTTCCTGTGACCTTTAAACATATGTATATATCACTAGCTTTGGAATATATATTTTTGCTTCAGACATGAAGCTCAAAGGTATGTATCCTGTTAACTACCTAATAAGTCTTAGATGTCTTATAGAAATGCCAAAAGCAGTAACATAAAACCCGCCATTCTTTCTATCCCATGGGCACTGTTCTCTTAGTCTTCCTAGCAAATTAAATAACAGAATCCATGATAGGTATGGTGGAGCAGACTTTTAACCCCAGCACTCAGAGGGCAGAGCCAGGCAGATCTCTTTAAGTTTGAGGCCAGCCTGGTCTACATAGTGAGGTTCATTCCAGCCAGAGTTACACAGTGAGATTCTTCTCTCTCCCTCTCCCTCTCCTTCTCCCTCTCCCCGTCTCTTTCTCATATATATATATATATATATATATATATATATATATATATATATACACATATACATATATATGTATATATATGCTGATACATATGAAAAATGTATTTTTAGCACATACACAATTTATTCTATACATGGAAGCTAAATTTCACTTTGAAAATGCAGACTCATATTAGGTCATATCTTTAGACCTTGTCTTTGCCTGAGCTTTCACCTCTCTGGTTTGGTACAAAATGTCCTTCCAAAGACACATATATTAAAGGTATAATCATCAATGCAACAGTGTTTAGAGATACAGTATTGATACGTTATTAGAGCTTGAGGCTCCAATTTTATCAGTGGACTCCCCACTGTTGAATTCTTGCTAAATGGACCATTAAAAGGCAGGGCATGCTCTAGAAGGGTATAATGTGTATCTGATTCATCCTTGTCAACCTCCTTTTCTCCATCATCCTCCCTTCGTTCTACCCTTCCTTCCTTCCTCTCATGGTTAGATAGTATAAAATTTATAAAAAATAATATATCTGTATTGAAAGCAGATTCTTCTCTCATACGATATACTTAACCTCAGTTTCCCTTCTCTCCACTCCTCCTAGCTCACCCCAACCTACCCTCTCGCCCAATTCACTCCCCCTCTATCTTCCATCAGAAACAAGCAGGCCTCCAAGACACAATAACCAACTAGGACTAAACAAAACACAATAAGGCAAGGCAAGAGGCCTGGCACTGAAGCTGGACAAGGCAACAGAACAGGAGGAAGTTCTCAAGAGCAGGTAAAAGAGTCAGAGACACACAGGAGTCCCATAATACACCGAGCTAACAGCCACAACATATACACGGAGGACCTGGTACAGATCCATGTAGGCCCTGTGTTTGCTGCTTCAGTCTCTATGTGAGCCTGTATGAACCCTGCTTAGTTGAGTCAATGGGCCATGTTCTCCTGGTGTCCTCTATCCCCTCTAACTCTTAAAACACTTCCTTTCCATCTTCCACAGGAGTCCCTAAACTCCAAGGGGAGAGAGACCTCCACTTTAGACTCTCTGCATGATGTCTGGCTGTGTGGCTCTGCGTTTGCTCCTGTTTGTTGCTGTCAGAGGAAGCCTCTCTGATGACAACTGGACAGGCACTGATCCATGAGTATAACAGAATATCATTAGGAGTTATTTCATTGATTTTTTTTTTTTTTTGGATTAGTCATGCTTAGTTCTACACTAGGTCTCTGGGCTATCCAGTCTCCAGTTTCTGGCCATCCAAGCAATGTCTTGGCATGGGTTCACTCTTGTGGAGTGGGCCTCAAGTTAAATCAGACATTGGTTAGTCACTCCCACAAGCTCTGCACCACCATTGCCACATTATATTGTTCAGGCAGGACAGATTGTTGGTCAAAGGTTTTGTAGCTGGGCTGGTGTCCACGTTTTTCTTTCAGTAGTACCTTTCTTCACCAAAGCTCTAGATTGTCAAGGTGAAGACTCCATGCAGGCACCAGCCCCACCTTTCTATGATTACTGAGCTGTAATGGGGTCTGGCTGTCAGGTTTTGGAGAACAATCTTCTGTCCTAGCATCAGCCAGAGTTGTTTGGAGATCACCACAGGATTCCCTTGGCCAACAACTCAACTGAATGCAACTCAGTCCTACCTTTGGAAGCCTTATCTGACTATAAGAGATGGTGAGTTGAACCTCTGTATCCCCCATTACTAGGAGGCCTCACTAGGATCACCCTCACAGATTCTGCTGTGCTGGGTTTTCACCCTTCCAAATGTGCCCCCCTCCAATTCCAGCTGTGAGCATCCTCCTTTGTATATGTCAGGCTCTGGCAGGCCTCTAAGGAGACAGCTATATCAGGCTCCTGTCAGCATGCACTTCCTGGCATCCACATCAGTGTTTGTCTTTGGTGACTGCACATGGGATAGATACCCAGGTGGGACAGTTTCCAGACACCCCCTCCTTCAGTTTCTGTCCCATGCTTTGTCTCCATATTTGTTCCTATGAGTATTTTGTTACTCCTTCTAACAAGGACCAAAGCACCCACTCTTTGGTCTTTCTTCTTCATGAGCTTCATGTGGTCTGTGAGTAGTATCTTGGGTATTCCAAGTTTTTGGGATAATACTCAATTATTAGTGAGTGCATACCATGTGTGTTCTTTTGTGATTGGGTTACCTCACTCAGAATGATATGTTCTAGTTCCATCCATTTGCCTAAGAATTTCATGAATTCATTGTTTTTAAAAGCTGAGTAATATTCCATTGTGTAAATGTACCACATTTTCTGTATTCATTTCTCTGTTGAAGGACATCTGGGTTCTTTCCAGCTTCTGGCTATTATAAATAAGGCTGCTATGAACACAGTGGAGTATATTTCCTTGTTATATGTTGGAGCATCTTCTGGGATGTCCAGGAGTAATATAGCTGGGTCCTCAGGTAATGCTATGTCCAATTTTCTGAGGAACCGCCAGACTGATTTCCAGAGTGGTTGTACCAGCTTGCAATTCCACCAACAATGGAGGAGTGTTCCTCTTTCTCCACATCCTTGCCAGCATCTGCTATCACCTGAGTTTTTGATCTTAGTCATTCTGAGTGGTGTGAGGTGGAATCTCAGGGTTGTTTTGATTTGCATTTCTCTGATGACTAAGGATGCTGAACATATCTTTAGGTGCTTCTTGGCCATTTGAGTTTCCTCAGTTGAGAATTCTTAGTTTAGCTCTGTACTCCATTTTTTAATAGTGTTATTTGGTTGATGCTGAGAAAGCATTTGACAAAATTCAACATCCCTTCATGGTAAAAGTCTTGGAAAGATCAGGAATTCACGGCCCATACCTAAACATAGTAAAAACAATATACAGCAAGCCAGTAGCCATCATCAAACTAAATGGAGAGAAACTTGAAGCAATCCCACTAAAATCAGGGACTAGACAAGGCTGCCCACTCTCACCCTACCTATTCAATATAGTAATGGAAGTCCTACCCAGAGCAATTAGACAACAAAAGGAAGTCAAAGGGATACAAATAGGAAAAAAAAGAAGTCAAAATATCACTATTTGCAGATGATATGATAGTATACTTAAGTGACCCCAAAACTTCCACCAGAGAACTCCTAAACCTTCAGCAAACAGCTTCAGCAAAGTCGCTGGGTATAAAATCAACTCAAACAAATCAGTAGCCTTCCTTTACTCGAAGGATAAACAGGCTGAGAAAGAAATTAGGGAAATGACACCCTTTACAATAGTCATAAATAACATAAAATATCTCTGTGTGAATCTAACCAAGCAAGTGAAAGATCTGTATGACAAGAACTTCAAAGTCTCTGAAGAAAGAAATTGAAGAATATTTCAGAAGATGGAAATCCCATGCTCATGGACTGGCAGGATTAATATAGTAAAAATGGCCATCTTGCCTAAAGCAATCTATAGATTTAGTGCAATCCCCACCAAAATTCCAACTCATTTCTTCATAGAGTTAGAAAGAGCAATTTACAAATTCATTTGGAATAACAAAAAACCCAGGATAGCAATAACTATTGTCAACAATAAAAGTACTTCTGAGGGAATCACCATCCCTGACCTCAAGCTGTACTACAGAGCAACAGTGATAAAAACTGCATGGTATTGGTACAGAGACAGGCAGGAAGATCAATGGAATAGAATTGAAGATCCAGAAATGAACCCACACACTTATGGTCACTTGATCTTTGACAAAGGAGCTAAAATGGTCCAATGAAAGAAGAATAGCATTTTCAACAAATGGTGCTGGTTCAACTGGAGGTCAGCATGTAGAAGAATGCAAATTGATCCATTCTTAAATCTCCTTGTACAAAGCTCAAGTCCAAGTGGATAAAGGACCTTCACATAAAACCAGATACACTGAAGAGAAGTCGAGGAAGAACCTCGAGCACTTGGGCACAGGGGAAAAGTTCCTGAACAGAACACAAATGGCTTATGCTCTAAGATCAAGAATT
This sequence comes from Arvicanthis niloticus, assembly GCF_011762505.2. NCBI lineage: Eukaryota > Metazoa > Chordata > Mammalia > Rodentia > Muridae > Arvicanthis > Arvicanthis niloticus. The sequence continues at coordinate 97,491,172 of NC_047659.1, read as the reverse complement.
GACAAATGGGACCCCATAAAATTGCAGAGCTTCTGTAAGGCAAGGGACATTGTCAATAGGACAAAATGGCAACCAACAGATTGGGAAAAGATCTTTACCAATCCTACATGTGACAGAGGGCTAATATCCAATATATACAAGGAATTCAAGATATTAGACCCCTAGACCTTTCTTTACCTAACCTCTTTGGGTCTACAGATTGTAGCTTGGTTATCATTTACTTAATGAATAATATCCAAATATCCACATATAATTGAATACATACCATATTTGTCTTTCTGGTTCAGGATTAGCTTACTCAGGATTTTTTTCTAGTTCCCTCCTCTTGCCAGCAGAATTCATGATATAATTTTTAAAAAATAGCTGAGTAGTACTTCATGGTGCAAATATACACTTTCTTCACAGTTTTTCTCTTGAGAAACATCTATCCTACCAAAGAGTACTTGCTCAACTGTGTTCATTGCAGTTTTATTCATAATAGCTAGAAACTAGAAACCAAAGAATACTCGATAAAAAATGTGATACTTTTACACAATGAAGTATTATTTAGGTGTTATAAATGACAACATGAAATTTTCAGGTAAATAAGTGGAACTAGAAGCTAGAAAACTTTCTAAACAGAACACCAATAGCACAGGTATTAAAATCAACAATTAATAAATGCTGATCTTTTCAGGAAACTGAAAAACTTTTGTAAGGCAAAGGACACTGTCAATAGAACAAAATGACAGCCTACATACAGAATGGAGAAAGATCTTCACTAATGCCATGTCTGATAGACAGCTAATAGTAAAAATATTAAAAAAAAAAACCCTCAAGAAACTAGACATCAACTAGCCAAACATTCAACTCTTTGACTTTCTTTAAGGGATTTATTTATTTTCTCCAATTATTTGTGTTTTCCTGGATTTCTTTATTTCCTCTTTAAGGACCCCTATCACCTTCACATAATTGGTTTTAAGGTCTTTTTCTTGTCCTTCCTTGTTGGAATATTCAGGGCCTTCTGTGGTAGGATAGCTGGGCTGTAATGGAGACATATTGTTCTGGCTGTTATTGATTGTGTTCTTATGGTGGCATCTAGGCATCTGGGTTTGGGATGGCTATAGGTCTAGGTGCTGCTGATTTTTGGGTTGTTCTTTGTTGGGTGGGTGTTTTGTTCCTTGGTTTCTGTTTCCTCTCTGTATTTCTAGAGTATGATGGTCATGTGTTGCCTGATTTAATGACCTGTTTGGCTAATGTGTTCACAGGGAATGCATGCTAGTGTTGGAGTCTGGGATACAGCAACAAATGGGAGGGAGGCCAGGAGGGAATCGTCAGTGGGATCCACAAGAGATCTGGACAGGGGAAAAGAGAGGCCTCAGCTGATGATCTGTTCATCACCAGGGAGAAGCTTGAGAGATTGGTTGTGGGGGAACAGAGAGAGCTGAGAAGGACTGCAGGCAACCTACCTAATCTTCTGGCAGGTGTGGCCTATGGTTGGGCAGGAGGTGGGGCCTGGGACACAACAATAAGTAGTGGAGGAGAGAGGCCAGGAAGGGGCAGTCTGTGGGATCCATAGGGAATGTGGGTGGGGAGGTTGCAGCGGGACTTCTGTGACACTGCTCGAGGAGCCTGAGGAATTGGGTCTGAGGGAACGGAGGGGTTAAATCCTTTTTAACTGAGTCAAAAAGGATTCAAATGCAGATGTGAAAGAAGTTGAGTGAATAAATACTGAAACTGGATGCATCTGCTGCCTACATGATCCAGTAATCTCATAGAGATCATTCAGATACACCAGGCAGATACAGCTATACCACAGATTGTGCATCTATGGCTCAGAGAACATTGAGGAAGTGAAAGGCAGAAAGCTTGTAAAAGCCAGAATACAAGGAAGTCTGCTGTGAAGTAGTCTTCCCTAGAAATGATTGGATAGAGAAGACCAGAACATTGTACTGTCAACAGGCACGCAACATGGAAGGGGTAAAAGTTCATGGGGCCTTATCCCTAGGCAAAGAACACAGTCAATTATCCACAGCTGGGAAAAGCAGAGTTTGCCTTTTTCCAAGGGTGGGCTCCCTTATTGTACAATGTAGAGTGGTCAACCTTGAAACCATATACATATAAACAATGAAAATGGAGTCATCTATCTATCTATCTATCTATCTATCTATCTATCTATCAACTATCTATCTGAATAAGAAAGTGCTATGCAATTGGTTGATGTTAAATCACTACTACAGGCTGTAAGATCAACAAATAGGATCTCATGAAATTCAAAACCTGCACAGCAGAAGAAACTCAATACAGTGAATCTTTGACAGCTGTACATCTGTTAGAGGATCAGTGTCTAGAATATACAAAGAACTAAAACAACAATATTAACAACAATGACAACAACAACAAAAACCAAATCACCAGGAAGATAAACCAATCAAAAGATGAATGGAACTAAGCGGAAACATAAAAGAAGACTATAAATGGCCAGGAATGATGACCTTCTCACCCTTCTCCTTGGTATCTCCATGATTTAAAGGTACATAGAAAGCATGTGGCCAGTGCTCAAAATCTGAGGCCTCTACACGTCGCTCCTCTCTATACTTCTCACTGTGATAGCAAGTTCATGGAGAGCCAGGGACTTTGAAAGACAGGAAAACTACAAGGCAACCTTGCATATATGTCTTAATTGCTGTTCTATTGCTACGAAGAGATAATATGGCCAAAGAAACTCTCTTCCTTACACTTTCAGAGGGTTCGTCCAGTCTCCTCATGGCAGGGAGCATGGTGGCAGGCAGGCAGACCTGGCGCTGGAGAAGTAGCTGAGAGCTCATTTCTGATCAGAAGTTCCAAGTAGAGAGGTGTAGGAAAACTTTGCTAATTAAGGGTGAAGTGTACCATTGACCCAATAGCCTTCTGGGGCTCGGCTGTAATGGGGGACTCCCTTTATTAGCAGAGCTTCTTCCTCTCTGATCTTGTCTGGGGAATTAAAAACCCACACACATAGGCCTGAGGATATCAGGTAGCCTCAGTTACATTACAAGATCAATGTCCTTTCTCCTGATAAGAACCTGTTCAGCCAGCACCTGAGATTCCTGAAATGTTTCCCCATGCTAATGAGGCATTTGGTATCCTAAGCCCTCAGCCAATACCTTTGACTATTCTGGATGTTCCTACCTTTAGTCCTCAAAACTTTATAAGCCTCGAATCACCCAAAGTAAAGTAAAGTTAGCCCCAGTGTGTCATTCATCATATGTACTCACCCGGCTTCCTCCCCACCCCCCACTCACAGTCTCTGCTCCCACTGCCCTCATGGCTGAAGATCCACAAGAGTAGGGAAGACCTGCAGAGAGGGAGCCAGACTGAGCTTGGAATGGCTTTGAAACCTCAAAGCCCACTCCCAATGACACGCCTACTTCAACGAAACCTCCCAATCTTTCCAAATAGTTCCACTAATTAGGAACCAAGCATTCAAACTTAGGAACCTCTGGGAGCTATTCTCATTCAAGCCACCACAGTATGTAATCACTGTCTAGAGCTAGTGAACGTTGCTGAAACACCAGAATGGCTTCTGTAAATCCTGACGTAAGTGCAGAGAGAGGTGGTCCCGTTTACCTGAACTCCAGGATGGAGCAGGCATTGCCAAAGCAATCTACAGAGTCAGGGTATCCAGCACCTCCTCCTTGTGTACACTGAAACATCACACTTGCATCAATAGTTAGGAACCAGGAGCTCTACATTCAGGGCTGGATTAAATAAAATGATTCCACCTTGCACTGGAAACAAATGTGTGAGGATTAAGGAGTTTAATTTTGGAGTGAAATGGCTTTATTAGTGAGAATTTAGCACTTGCTTAGAGGCTCTTTGAAGCTACATCTGCATTCCTTCAAGTGGGCAGAACACTTCGCGATTGGATCGGAGGATTCCTTTCCTTCCGGGCTCTGCCCCAAAGGCACTGAGATTCATAACAGTTTTATGTTTGTCAGGTTTCAATTATGAAAACCTAAGAAAATATGTTTAAAAGGTTATAGACTCCTTGCTTAGTGGAAAAAAATCTGTTCATTTTGTTGCCAGGTGAAGTCCCTGTGAGAATTCTGGTACTTGACTTCCAGTTTACCCCCATGTTTTGTTGAACCTTAAAGATGGTCTAGAGCATGCCCAGTGAGCTTGTGACAGGTCAGTTGAAGCAGGACTTCCCAAACTTTTCTTACTCAGATCAGATCTCATTCATCTGAGAAATTTTATACAGCTCCAGGCATGCAAAATGGCTACACAAACCAAATATCCACTGATAAGAAATTGTAAAGAAGCTCAATCTGAAACAATTCTCTTATATATCATTTATTAAATATGAAGGCCAACTTGCATATCATATGATATACTTTTCTATTGCTATGATAAAACACTATGACCAAGGCAACTTATAGAAGATTTATTTGAGTTTGCAGTTCCAGAGGGTTAGAGTCCATAATGGTGGAGTGAAGACATAGTGGCAGGAACGGAAACCTGAGGGCTCACATCTTGAACAGCAAGTAAAAAACAGTGAACCAGAAATGGCAAAGTCTTTAAACTGTTTCAACCCACCCCCAGTAAAACACTTCCAACAAGGTCACCCCTCCTAAACATTCCAAACTACACCATCAGTATTAGGGACCGAATATTTACTTGCTTGAGTCTCTGGGAGACAGTTCTCACACATTCGGATCAATGTTTACTTTTGTACAAAGAATGAAACCTTGGCTGGATTCATGGCTGTTCAAGTGCTAAGAACAAGTGGCTGTTGGGTGCTCAGCACTAAGCAGGGTATTCACATCATCCCCTTCAGGGCTCCTGGAAGAGAGGATGGACAGAATGCAAGAGCCAAACAATAGGTAGGAGAGAACCATGAAATACTGTCTCATGGGCATGATGTGGCTGAGGCACCCATGAACTCTCTCTCTTTTTTTTTCTTTTTGGTTTTTTCGAGACAGGGTTTCTCTGTATAGCCCTGGCTGTCCTGGAACTCACTCTGTAGACCAGGCTGGCCTCGAACTCAGAAATCCGCCTGCCTCTGCCTCCCAAGTGCTGGGATTAAAGGCGTGCGCCACCACCGCCCACCCATGAACTCTCAACAGCTACTGTTTCTTTCAAGAGGTCTGCAGAAGAGTGAGGCAGCCAACATCTAGTTATAGATGTTGAAAGCGGTCAGAGGGCCCCAGCCAAGGAAATGAATGTCAGTTGAGCACGGTTGGAGGAGAGGAAGCCATTATCTTCAGTTATGTGGCCGCTGGTGAGTTACTTAAGCTCTAGTGGTTAGCTTTACACCCATGCTCACATAAATAACCCTGGCTGAGCCTAGTATTTGATTTTAGTCACAGTTTGAAACCAACGTTAAAACTAGACATGAAAGTGGCATAGGAGCTGGGTAGGAGGAGGGATGAACTGGTGGCTTATGGGAGGATTAGAGAGGACAGGAGAATGACTGTGAATATTATATACACATATGAAATTGTCCAAGTAAATTAATGAAAAAGCTTAGCTGCATGCTTGATATGTAGAGCATTTTAGATCTTATAAAGAACTGATTGGCACTTTAATTTTATGATTATTATTACTTCTAATACTGCAAATATTAATACGTAATACAAAATGGCAAAATTATTTCTATGACCACTTTAGAAATTGCTGGACATTCTGCTCTAATTCTCAGTAAAAACTTACTATTTTTTTTTATAATACTCAACAGAATTTTTAAAAACACTTACCGTTGAGTGTGTACGTGTGCGTGTATGTGTATGTGTGTGCATGTGTGTGTGTGTGTTAGAATGTTGTGGTGCACATGTGGAGGTCACTTTTCTCCTTCCACCTAGCAGGTCCTATGGAGTATGCTCAGATTGTCCAGGACATCCAAGGCTATACAGAGAAACCCTGTCTTGAAAAAAATTAGATTTTTAGATATTAAAATGCTTATGATTATGTGTGACTTCAAAGATCTGATGTAACTGTTTATGAATGGGATGGTGAGCTGGTTTCAATTCAAGAGAAGCTGATGTGGTAGGACAGGAAAATGAGTTGTGTAGGAGAGGAGGTGGGATGAGGTGGGGTGGTAGAGAGGATGGGGTCTGTAGGTAGAGAGGAGGGGGTTGGGTGGGTGGGGTCTGTGAACAGCATTTTTCTGGAGTGCAGGAAGAAAATAATAAAACTTGTGTTTATTCTTATTAACCCCACTTTTCCTCCTCCATCCCTCCTTCCCTTTCTTCCCTTTCTCCTTTTGCTTTCCCCTTCTCCCTCCCTCTCTCTCCCCTCTTGTTTCTCCTCTCTTTCATTTTTATTTCTCACTAAGGTCTTGCTATGAAACCCATGCTGGCCTCAAATCCACCATCCTTTTGTTTCAGTGTCTGTACTGGAACTACCATGTGTCCTGTCTCTCCTGGCTGACCACATCCCGTTGCTGGTGCTACTTTATATGGGAAAGAGATGAAAGGGACCCTGGGGACTTTGACCTTAGAGTACAGGGAGGCATTTAGTTGGATCAGGATGTAAAGGCTAGAGCTGTGGAATAGCACAGACACCTTCCTTCTCTCCTGATGAACCTCATGTGGCAGCCACTGAGAAGAAGGTTCTGGAGACAGTAGAGACAGACTTGCATTAGGAATAATTATGTGACAGGTGCTGGGTGATTGGTGCTTATTTTCCTTCAGTTCACTGCACATGAAATTTACATTCTAAGTCAATCTTTAGTCCATGTTACTCATTTGAGGTGCATTTCATATCAGCTTAATGTTGATAAAAATTTTGAAAAAAAAAAAAGGTTATATTGTCTTCAGTCTTACCACTATAGTGCTGAGACTTAAGACTGTCAAGTGCTGTGCACGGCCACACAGTTTACCCCTCAATCATTCTCTTCCTGTTGTGCTAAGGTCTGGTGCTGCTTTCCTTGGCTCTTCTGGTAACTGTAATTACTGGACTTACAATATTGGCCAATATTGGGTTTAAAAATGGTACAGAGGTTATGTTCAACCTACCTTTCATTGTAAAGTGTTTCTCATTTTAATCCCTTTAAAGAGATCACTTTATTTCTTGTTGTTTCTGGTCTTCTGTGGCATATAAAGGACAACTATGGGTCTTTTTCTAGGAGTTTGAGTTGTGGAATGTGCAAGAGGGAGAGATCATGATTTTTTGTCTATCTGGCTTGCTGTAAAAGCCAGGGAGCCCAGGACAATGCTATTACAGGACAGTGGAATTGAAGCGCCAGGGATCACAAGGGACTTACTTGCTCTGGTTGTACAGACATGATTAAACATGCTTGGTTCTAGCACTTAACTGGCAACTCTGATGCAACTTCTGGGAAAATTCTAGAAATAACTTCAAGCATGTTAGAAAAAAAAATGACCAGTCTTAGAAGGAGTAATAAAATATTCACGGGAGCAAGAATGGAGACAAAGTGTGGAGGAGAGACTGGAGGAGGGACTGTCTGGCTGTATTGGACATATGTTCCTGACCCATCTTTGCTTGCCTATATCCCAGATGTGACAAGTTGCCTTGTCTCAAGTTTTTAGACCTTGTGGGACAGAGAATCAAAAGAGAAATTATAATGACTCTTGTATTTTTCTTAAAGGTAACCAGTTATTCGGTTTAAAACATGTACTGGTCTAGAAATCAATCCAATATTGGAAATAATAGTCTTCATTTGGAAGGCGGGATCTGGTCATTTTCAGAGACATATTTGGAAGTTAGCTGCAGTTCTCTATGATGTTATGATAGCAAGAGATAAAGTTGGGACAGGATCTGGATTTCAAACAAAGGTTAGTGCATGTGTTAAGGCTCTTATAATTGTCAAGCTAAAATTTGTTTAGTCTCTTCTACAGCATTTATTGTAAATTGCATTGACTATATACTTTTTTATTTTTTTATTAGATATTTTATTTACACTTCAGATGCCATCCCCTTTTCCCATTCTCTCCCTTAGAAAACCCCTATCCCATGCCCCCCTTTTCTTTTTGCACATATACATTTTTTAAAAAATGTTAATCATAGGCTTTATAAGTTTGGTATTGCTCAATCAGAGGTGTAACCCACTATCCAACCTAGATATATCAACTATCTTTGACTGGTGGAGATACATGAATCTTTCATCACCTAGCTTCTCCTCTCCTTCTCCTCCTCTTCTTCTTACTCCTTCTCTTCCTCTCAGTATTCCTCCCACCTTAGCTCCTCCTACATATCACCCTTCCTGTTAAAATGAAGCTTTTCTCTCAAAATACAATTAGAGCATAACTACACTAATTTATGTCAGTAAGGTGCAAGATAGACCTAATACCCAGTCCATCATCTTGTTGACTAACCAGAACCTCTGGCATCCCTCCTAACTAAAAGTCTTAGTTCTGAACCTGGCTTTTTTTCTTGGCTTTAGAATGAATGTCAGCTGAAAAACATCCTCTCAAATCTTTTCTCTCAAAGTAAATAGCTGGGATTGGCTATGAGACTATAAGTCTTCAACCCTGTCAGATATCCAGAATGACTGAGTTAACTGAAATTATGGGAAGCACAAACCATAGCTTCTAAAACTTAGCCAATTTATAGAGACCGCTGAACACCTGGACAGTCCCTATACTACAAAACGTTGGAGCATCTGATCTTCAATTCTTGTCTAGTGGCTGTCTCACCACAACTGGAGTTAACTCCAAAGATGCTCAATTTCTTCTTAGAATTCAATATATGAAGCTGTCAGGAGCAGACAGGTCTCTAATCAAAATGAACATTAATACAGAAATGTTTGTAACATCAATTCTGTGGACTTCTGATGTTTTGAAAACCAACTATCCATGTAAGGTAATCTGGACTGTTGCCTGTTAACTCCACTCAGCTATCTCTAAATAAAACATAGAAAACACCCTAACAATAAACTCCAAGCCATGATTTTGCTATAGTCCCTTAACTCACAGGCTGACCATCTCAAATCAGTTAAAAAAGTTAAAGAAGGACTGGGTCTAAGCCTTGTATTCCTAAATGTGTTATACTGGTACAATGCCTATGAGAGTAACAATATTCATCTCACTCATATCAATAAGAAGCTCATACCAATAAAATTTGTAATCAAAGTAAATTGGTGCCGTTTAAGAATTTATATCTTCATCTTGATACTAATTATACAGATTTCTACTAATAGGTTATGGCTATGCAATAAACCCTAGCTAATCCTCTCTATTCCCACAAAACCACTACTTTTTCCTAGAAAGACAGCCCAACATTTACCACCTTAGTCCCCAAGCCCAGGGAATAGGGGCGCTGACTCTTCATTAGCTTCTTCAAGCTGATTATGGGCGTTGAGATATTAGAAGAGGAGTGGGAGGAAGAGCAAATTGACAAGCCTCTGATGCTGTGTCTTCACTGCCTCCAGATGGAATTCCCAGACCTCAGAGGTTTGAGCAGGTCTGCCCAGCTTGCTTGTTGAGTAGATACACCAAGGCTGATCATTCTGCAATATGCAATTCTCAAAACAAATTTTAGTATCAAGATAGTTTTTTTTTAATTGTGTTAGTGTGTTGAAACCTGGCATGTCTGTTATGGGGGTCTATCAGCCAGCTTTTATCTTATTGCCCTGAGTATTAGAAAACTTTGTTTCTCTGAAAAAAGATGAAAAGTGCTGGAAGAAGTGAGTTAGGCTTTAAGCAGAAGCAAGGGGGTAGTGGGCTTGATTATTGCTGGTATAACAGCTTTAATTACATTAATTGCTAGCACCACTGCTTCTGCAATAGTTTTGAGACAAGAAGTTAAGACAGCTACTTTTGTTAATCATCTGGCAAAAAAATGTTACTAATATGTTGCATATACAAGAGGATTTATATAGATGTTTGGAACAACAGATTGATGCTCTGTATCCTATTCAAATTATCAGAAGGAGGTTCAGGGTTTAAGAGTTAGGAGCCATCTCAAGTGTCATGACAAATACCATTGGAGTGGTGTTACTTCTGAAATTTACAATGATAGTCATTATAATTAGAAGAAAGTCTAAGGATACCTGTAGGGTATTTGACATAATTCTAACACCTCTCTGGATGCTTGAACTTTGCATAGTGAGATTACGAATTTAAAGAAAGCTGCTCTGTTGAGCTTTGATGCTGCAGATAATGCTGATAAAATTATCATGGCTTGAGATCAGTATTTCCATTTTGGTCAAACCTCAGTAATGTCATATATAGCTTGATCAGGTTAGCCCCTTTTGTCCTGGGAATTTTTCATTCCTGCCCATTGTGTTAAAGCCTGTCTCTAACTACATCAACAGGTCAGCAGCCAAAGTACATGACTTGAAAGTGAAAATGGTCCCCCAGACAGAGCTATTAATTTAACAGGCTGGCAAGCCATGGATGGGTACAATTCTGCACAGAGCCTTACCAACCTAAGACAGAAATGCATTGCTTTTGATAATGCGTATTCCACAATGGGTAAGGAAGGCATTCTTGTCAGAAAAACCTAAGACAGGCTCAGTCTGGTTTATGCAATAAAAAAGGGGGAGATGTAGAGAGCTTTTGTTGCTGCTGCCTGGCAGGTCAAGGACAAGGAAATGGGCTGCCTGGAAGGAATCTGACATAGGCCAAGGCCAAGGAAATGGAATGCAGGCAGGATTTTGATGTTAGGCTAGAACAAAGAAGTAACCTCAGGCAGAAATCTAAATCCTAGGCTAGAATAAAGAAGTAATTACAGGCAGGAATCTAAAATTTAAGCTAGAGCAAAGAAGCAGGCTTCAAGCATGAAAATGACTTTGAGCTAGGACAGGAAAGTCCTAGTAGGTTCAGATATTTTGGTCATCCTGATAAGCCCTTAGAAATAGTGATAGCAGGAGTGATCACGGGACTCTGTTTATTGTTCTGTGTGTTCTTTGACTATCTGGCTGTATTGTCTTCCTTGTTCTTGACTATTAGCATCTATTGTATTCTATTGTATTGCTAGTTCCTCAACCTAGAACTGACCTTAAATACTTGCATGTAATTTAAATGATATAAAAGCAAAAAAGGAGGAGGAGGAACGGGATAGGGGATTAATGGGGGTGGGGTGGGGAAAGGGGATAACATCTGAAATGTAAATAAATAAAATATCAAATGAAAACAAACAAACAAAAACCAAAGACATCAAGAATTTTGCAGGCAAATAGATGGATCTTGAGAATATCATTCTAAGTGAGGTAATCCAGTCCTAAAAGTACATCCATAGTATGTACTCACTTATAAGTGGATATTAGCCATAAAATACAGGATACCAGGAACAGGTCAATGATTGGGAGGGAAAGTGAAGAAGAAAAAACAAGCAAGCAAGCAAGCAAGCAAACAAACAAAAAGCAAAAGCAGAAAGAAAGAAAGAAAGAAAGGTGGATTGGTCTTCAAATGAAGAGTAAAGCATGATGTTTTTATTGCAATAATATTGAATAATTGATTATTCCACAGAGAAAGATAATATCAAACAAACATTTGTTTCTTAGCCTATGTCAAGAATGTACCAAGGAACACACATCAGTGTAAAGTGTCCTTAAAATGAATTCATCATTAATAAACACTTTACCATTAATATTTTGAGATGATACATGATATCAGCCAAATATGTTTGCATTCATCTGTATTTCTATGTTTGTTCATATTTGTGAAAGAAGAAAGGGTGAGGAGGGGAGAGGGAGGAAGGGAGGGAAAGAAACAATGAAACAACTCAGTATACCTTGTGCTTCTCCATACCCTCTGTCCCTAGTGTAGCCACCCTCACTGGGGATTCATTCATAGGCCTGTGAACACCAGACTACTCTTCTCTCATTCAAATGGTACAATGGTATTGAAAGTGTGTGGGAATTACAGTTCTTCAGAAATGTGATGAGATTGTATACTCATATACTGGGGTTGCTTCATATTAGCTCATTTGAACAAAATGTTCAATTTTTAGTCATTTTGAGTTGATGTTTCAAAACTGTTAATAACTGTTGTTATTAAACTTTCAATCAAGGAGACCTCTAAAAAAACAAAACAAAACAAAACAAAATAAAACAAATAAACAAAAAGTAAATGTTTCACCTCGGGAAAGGAGAGGCAGGCACATCTCTGAGTTCAAAGCCAACCTGGTCCAGGACATCCAGGGCTATACAAAGAAATCCTGTCACAAAACAAAACAAGAATAAAAGTACATTTTTTAAATTCCCCCAGCCCCCCAAAATAACCAGAGCAATAGGTTTGAAGACAGTACATATTCACACACAGAACTCGGAGGAGTCAAGCTGGAGCTGACCTGGAAGCCTCCTCCCTGAGGACCAGCTCTCATAGCATCTAAAGATCTGCACAAGCTGCCAAGGGAGAAAAGCAATTAATAGTCCTACCTGACTATAAAGCCTAGGGGCTGCAACAGTGACCAGCATGGCAGATACAGCCAGTGGTGCCATGGCGGCTGTTACATCTTGGGCATAAACAACAGCAGTCTAATTAGACTTAAGGACCTCAGGTAGGAGGTAATTCAGGCCTGGTACTGTAAACCACCGTAAACCTGTGGCTAGTGAGGCCATGGACCCTAGAGGACCTACAGCTACCACTTTCCAAAAACAGCACCATTCTTAAGTGCATTCCAAAACCTTAACATTATACCCACAGATAAATGTAGCTTCCATCTCTCATCGAAACACTTCCTTTTGCAGTAGATGGACACCATCATGGAAATCCACAACTGGTCAAAATGCAGAGAACTGAATGTGGGGTGCCCAACCTCACCTGAGACATCTATAGTACAACCAATCATACCTAAGACGCAGGGAACATCACAGACGAGGGGATGGAAAAATCATTAGAGCCAGAGGATCAGGACATATGCTGTGTCTTTTGTACAGGATAGGGAAGCTGCATTCTCGAAACCTTCACAGTATGGCTGCCTAAACAAGACCCACACAACGACAACAGCAGCTGACATGTCAGTGTGGAGTGGAAAAAATCTCACTGTAGATAAAGAGCTACAGACAATTAATGGCTGATGAGAGATGAAGACTATCTGCTCCAGGGACATGCTCCCTGATAGGTTATCTAATCCCAAGTGGTCACTCCTAAACACAAACACATATGAGCAACACTAAGTAGACTCAGCAGGTTGTGTTTAAACACACACACACACACACACACACAGACACACACACACACACACACACAGACACACACACGCACACGTACATATACATGCACACACACACACACACACACACACACACACACACACACCAATGATAATTGATAGTAATTAAGGAAGAAGAGATCACAAACTTCAAATGGGGCATAGGAGGAGCTGAAGAGGGAGGAAAGGGCCAGGTGAAATGATGTAATACAATACCTATGTATGCAATTCACAGAGATATGTGCAAAAAAAGGTAGTCACAAACTACCAGGTATGGGTGGCACGCACTTTTAATTCCTGCACCCAGAAAGCAGTAGCAGGTGGATCTCTGTGAGCTGGAGGTCAGCCTGGTTTTATATAGCAAGTTCCAGGCAAGCTAGGGCTATATGGTGGGGAAAAAAAGCATCACAAACTGAAATATTTTGTTTTCATTTAATTCCACTCAAGGAACCAGAATCCCTCAAAAGTAATCCCAAACTGAAAAATTAAAGATCTAATTCCCATGAAATCGACAAAAGGGTTAGTTAACCCTGGTGTCCTCTGCTTCGATGACATTAAGGATGCTGGGAAAGAAGTGTTGCTACACTGTGCCTTGAATGTTGCGTGTGCATGCTTAGCTTTCATTCCTGAGAGAGCCCAGCTCCCTCTGTGATGCCTCCCCATCGCTGATTGTTTAATCTTTGGGAAAACAGGTGGCACTCCAAAGATGCTTGCTTATCCTCCTCAGTCCTGGGCAGCTAGAAGGTTGACAAGTAGATGCTGTAGCTAGCTGGCTTTTCTTGTGTATCAACACAACCTCTACCTTGATTTCCACAGAAGAAGCCATCTTCCAGGAGCAGTCTCTTGGGAGTCCCCTTTTGTTCAGCCCAGCTGGCTGTAGTAGCAGGTAACTGTAGGAGGAGATGCTCCTGAGGGCTCAGACTCTTTCCAAGGAGTGCCCCCCACCCCTGCTTCCCCTCTCTGCTGGGGAAGCTGCTTTCTTAAGTGACAGCATCCTTTCCTGAAGACTGTTGATTCTGGTTGCCACCCAGCAGCTTCCGGTTGTGGTAAGTGGTCAAGGGTGTGTGTGTGTGTGTGTGTGTGTGTGTGTGTGTGTGTTTTGCTTTGTTTTTTTTTTTTTTTTTTTTTTTTTTTTTCTGGGAGTTGAACTTTTCTAGGATGGCCCCCTAGAGACTCAGTTTGTTTTCTGTAATTACTAGAGCTTTCAGCACAGCGCTGCTTTTTTGTGGGTGTGCGTACCCAGTGGATACTTGTTTGATCTATCTGCATTGCTGGGAAAGCCCCTTTCTTGGGAAGAAAGTTAGATCCAGGTTGAGGTGAGTAGGTGGGGGACCATTCCCTGGCTAAGGAGATCAAGAGGAGTTTGCTTGGGACTTACTGACATTTTCTTTCTTCCAAATTCCTGTTTTGGTTTGCTGTTTTCATTCTGTATGGTTGAGCTTTAGTAAATATGTGTTGTTTGCCTTGTCCTAAAAATAATTTTGGGGGAAATTAGTTGAGGATATGAGATGGGGCACTCTCTTTTCCTTGTAGTTGAGATTCAGATTTTTATTCTGCGAGTGCCGTGTCTAAAATGCTGTATGGGAGCGGAGCATCTTGGTTTTAGAGTATTGGGTAGCAGGTTTCTTCTGCACAGCCTGAGGTCCTGTTTATTCTGTGGTTAATTCATGCTTCAAATGTACGGCTCCCACTGGCTTGTGTTTCTGAGGCTCGAGGGATAGATTTTCAGAGCTAAGGTTTGTTTGACTAGAAAATTTAATCATTCGGCTGTTTTGTTCATAGACATGAGAGAGTTTCAGGTCTCAGGTAAACCACCGCCGCTTGAAGAAGAAACTGGTGAGAAATGTTATTTGGGGATTGAAGTGTTTTGACAAAAGAATGAGGAAACAGAAGGGTTCATGTGGGGCACAAATGCCTGTGTCTACAAACTAGCCCTTCTCTCTGATGTGGCTGCATGTCAGCCTCCACTGGAGATGAAAACGCAGGGGGATTTTGCACAGCCTTTATTTACTAATGGGTTTTGTATTGTTTGATACTGTATAAATGAATCTTTAAAAACAGACCAAATAATATTTTGTGCCCTTGGGAGATGGTTTGTAAGTGTATGCCTGAGCACAGAAGTGTTTTGTTCATGCACAATCACACAGAAATTTTTGTTAGTAGACAATACTTGAAATAAGAAGTCTTTCCCTCTCCTTTCTTCTTTTACATCTCTCTCTCTCTTCTCTCTCTCTCCCTTCCTCTCTCTCTCTCTCTCTCTCTCTCTCTCTCTCTCTCTCTCTCTCTCTCTTACATTTTGAGACAGAATCTCACTGTGTAGTCTCAGGTGGCCTTGGAAGTCGCTATGTGGACCAAGCTGGCCTGGAACTCACAGAACTCACAGAAATTCACCCACCCTGCCCTGTGCCTATGCCACCCTCCCTCTGTCCCTCTGTCCCTCTGTCCCTCTGTCCCTCCGTCCCTCCCTCCCTCTCTTATAGTCTCAGCTTCTGAAATCAAATGAACATTCCAGACACTCCTGTGTAATACATTGGTTCTGTTTAAGGATTTCTCCTGGAAGGCTAGCAGAGAAAGCAGCAGCTTCTTAGTTATCTTACATATTTTGCGTGTTGGTGAATACATCTGTAAGTGAGTGTTAGACATTCTGAGTGCTCTGCTTTCCCAGAAACACGTTTCTTCTTTATTATGGGCCCCCTCCCTTTCCCTTGTCTTTACTCTCTTGAGTGCGGTTTGCTGAGCGCCTCTCCTGTGCTGGTCCCTTCCTGGACTGGGTCTTTGAAGGGTGAATCTCCCCTTCACTCTATCATTGCTCTGTGATTGGCTCACTCTCCTCAGCTCCTGGCCTTTCTTTGCCCCTCTTTCGTCTGGTTCTTCGTTAGTGAGGCCATTCACTCCCAGGGCTTCAGCTCTCCCTCACATGCCCACCATTCCACACCTATACATTTGTTTGTTCTGCTTGGCTTTGAAGATGATCAAGAGGCTCATGTAATCAGATTGGATTTATCACTGTCCTTTTCTATTCTGATTCTGCTGTTCCATGTCCTCCTCTTCCTCGACCAGTGCTGTCATAGTCAATGTCATCTCTATCCCCTTAGTGTTCAAATACCATGGCTTAGTCATCACCCGGTGCTCTTGGTTCTGACTCCAACATAAGGATGCCATGTAGACAGTGGTGAGTTAGCCGCAGAGACTGCATGTAGCTCTGCTTTATCCTGGTCGTTGTCCTCAAAACCCTTTCCCTGTGGTCTGTGCTGTGACAGTAATCTTTTAAGCATTTGGACATGGGCTGGACAGGTGAAGAGGACCCAGGTCCAGTTCCCAGCACCCACAGGACAGCTTACAACCATCTGAAATTCCAATTCTAGAGAATCTGATTCCCTCTTCTGGCCTCCATTGATACCAAGCATGCATGGGGTGTACATGCATATATCCATGGGAATACTCACACGCAAAATTAAAAAAATACTAAAAATGAATAAAATGTATACAGTAGACTGTATCTTTGTAAGAAGACTTAGAGAATAATAACAATGGCTATGTAAGCAGAGTTTAATCATCTCATTCTTGTAGACTTTCCCTGTCTTTGTTACTGGCAGGGTTAATCACAGGTTCTTGACCATTGCAATACTGTGTCGTTTCATCTATAAAATGGGGACAATGATGGCTCATTCTTTAGCATTCTGGTGAAGACTGAATGAGAAAACACAAGCTGAGGGCTTAGCCTTGGATCCAGTGTGTGTGTGTGTGTGTGTGTGTGTTATCAGTTCACTATGAGGTCTGTTTATATTAGGCATGAAGCTGTTATCAAACCATAAAACATTAAATCCTCTCTTTCTCCTGTTGTTCCCCTGCCCACCTGCTTCCTCTTCTCTTCCCTTCTTCTCCTAGCCTGCCCTGCTGCCTTTCTCTGCACGGCTTTCCTGCTCCTCCTCTCTTCCAGACAAGCCTCCCTGCCTTCCTTCCCCTTATCGGTTCCCTATTTGGAGTCTGGCTCCCCACATTTGATTCTGCTAACCTCTAACCCCAGTTTTCCTTCCTCCATCTGTGAACACAGCCCATCAGCACGGTCTGGTCAGGAGCGAGACAAGGATGAATTCCTTTAGAAGCTCACAGACTGGGGAAAAGAACACAGGAGGATCTTGGGAATAGGGAATACAGAGGTGATGGAGACAAAAAATAGAGATAAACGTTATGTAAGAGAATAACTTACTGTTGAGGCATGGTAATTAGACAGTTACTCACTTATACGTTTGGCTGCATTAGCCATCACTTCTCTCTCTCTCTCTCTCTCTCTCTCTCTCTCTCTCTCTCTCTCTCTCACACACACACACACACACACACACAGATTCACTTCTATGTTTGTACACTGTGTGAAATCTATGTGCTCCATGATTGCAGATAGCTGCCACTGAAACTGAAGGTGATGGACACGTCACTTATACCTTCTGCCCTTTCTCACACTCAGCTGAACTCACGCAGGGCAGAAGCCTGGCTTTCCCCTTTCTCTCTTTCTGGTTTCATTTCCCGTGGTTAAGATTCATTAAGATCTCCCTTGTTCAGAGTCGTAGAGGCTCTAAGGGCCTGCCCTTGAGCTGGCAGACAAGGCTGACTATAGCTTGTTGGCCAGGTCTCCATGTCCATGGGAAACAGGATCTATGAGAGGTTTGCTTCTCAGTTCTGGGAGGCCGAGGCCTGAGGGAAACAAGGGTCAGCGATTGAGGAAGAACAGGCTCCTTCACGCATCCTCCTAGTCTTCCAACTTCAGGCCTTACTGCTTTTGCAGGTGGGGTTTCAAGGTTCACCCAAGTGCACACCTGGGAAGCAAACAACCTAAGGAGCAATAGGAAGAAAATCCAGGGAACAAGTAGAGGAGATTGAGAGATGTGTAAGAAGAGAGGAAGGGCATGGGGGGTGTGGGCTGGAGAGGAGGAAGTGGGAGGGGCACGGGGAGGAATGGGCTGGAGAGAGGAAATGGGAGGGACACTCATCTGCGGAGAGCTTCTCTGTTAATGCAATAGCTGGAGGAAGCCATTACATGTTCTAGAATCAGAAATTGAATCTTAGGAATACAGGCTGCTCAAAGCAATGTCTGTTTCTTTAGCTTATCAAGGTTGGTCAGTACCAAGGCTTACAGAGATTCGCCTTAGGTTCTATAGTCAGGGACTCTCTCTATACAGGAGGAAACTTTCCCTCTATACAGGAAGGAAAGCAGGAGTTCCAGCCATCAGAGGACAAGCTTCTAACCACCCCTGCCTCCTAGTCCCAAACAGCTTGGCAGCCTATGGCCAGATAAGACCTTTTGTCTTGTGGAGTTTGGACAGCACTTTAATAGAACACCAGAAACAGATATATCTTTCTGAGGAAGACCAACACTAGTATAGGGCATGTATGACACACAGCAAGAATGACAATTTATTAGTTTAAAACGTGTAAAACAACCATCAAGACGACCAGATGTTCACTTTAGCATGACCGACGTGTTCTTTCCCTGAAGGCTTCTGTGGGAAAGCAATTTATTACCAGTAGGTTGCTTGGTGAGTGTGGAATTGGAGCAGGGGGAATTGTTTGTAATAGCCTAATTGCTGAATGGACTCCAATCACTAGAGGGAATTTCCAGTTTAATCCTTAGCTTAAGGCACAGAGTCACCCATACCCAGCTGTGCCCACTTTCACCTTGAGGAGAAACCTCCTTGCCAAACAGCTATATGGGCAAGGCATCCTTTTCCCACACAGCTGCGTTCCCAGGTGTCTTGTTTAGTTATTATTTCAGTCATGAACTCCTTATTTTCTCTGCATTTGTTGGTATCCTCCTTTTATTTTTCTGTTTTTTTTTTTTTTTTTTTTGGATAGTTATCTTTGTGAGCAAGATTCAAAACTTGAACTTGAAATGGAAACCCAAAGAATAAAGAAAAGAGAAAGGACTAGAGGCACAGTTTAGTGTAAAACAAACAAACAAACAAACAACCATGTGTGTCAAGGAATGAAAATATTTTTGGAAGTACAACTGAGGTTTTGTTTTTTTAAATGTACTTATTTAATTTTAAATGAATATATGCTCACATATGTATGTGTGCATGTTAACTTTTTTCTGTATTTTCACACTCCTCATTCATTCATTCATTCATTCATATATATGTATATATATATATATATATATATATACATATATTTACCTACTGATATCAGCCTTCTATGATCCGTCTCCTTATTTATTTATTTATTTATTTATTTGAATTATCTGTTTATATCAGTCTTCTATCTACCCATGTATGTCTATTAATCATCTATGTATCATCTATTTATAGATCATCTACTTACCTACTGATATCTATTGGGGGTACTTATTTGTATCAATCTTCTATCTATCTACCATCTATTTATCAGTTATATTTAAGTTACTAGAACTTCTATAGGTGGGAACTACTTATTGATCCTTTGTGCTGGATGAAGCCAAGGGTAAGATATGATTTATCCTATAGTAAAAGATATTTTACAATTTTATATGATTTGGGGTAGTTTTAAAAAGTGGGGGGACATAATCATTTGACTCTCATCTACTTAGTACTTACATGTGTCTGGATTTCAGAATCTCAAGTTCCTAGTTTTAGGGCTAGAGTTTATGTCTCACAAACTTCTGTCACCCAATTGTGTTTACTGTATTTCCCTAGCACTCTAGTGACCCAGTGTTCAACAAGAGTTGACTTTCTCTTTACTCTGACACATTTCTTGGTGGAACAGGTGGCATGCAGGGTATTTTGGAGAGTTGCTGAATGTGCAAGACTGAAAACACTTTCTGTATAAGCAAGGGGCCATGAGTATGGAGCCTCAGAACTTGCAGAGAGCCTGGTGTGGTAGCATGCATTGGTAATCCCAGTGTTCCTATGGGAATACAGAAAGTGACGGCTGTAGACTCTCTGGAAGTGTGCAGGCTAACTGTCCTGGTTTATGCAGTGATGGATAAAAGATCCTGCGTTATTCAAGGTGAAAGGCCAGGTCCAACATCAGAGGTTGACTTCTGACATCCACATGTGAACCGTGGTACACTCTCATACACATGTGCCTGAACAACAACAACAACAACAACAACAACAACAACAACACACACACACACACACACACACACACACACGCATTAAAAAAGGAATGAGGCTATTTCATCTCTCTTAATGGCCCAGTCCTTCTATATACCACTAGCTCCTATCTCCTAAGCACCCTAAGCCCAGGTGAGGAAGAGCATCTAAGGGTGAGCGAATTTTGGTGAGGAATAGGAAGAATAGTATAGAAATTATAGTACTGAAGGAAGTTTCATTTTCTTCAAGTTTGACTGAAGTCTGCTGCACTGGCCCCAGTCTTTTAGAAACTCTGCCTGCTTGGTCACTGTTATAAGGAAAGGATTGGATTGGTGGAGATAGGCTTTAAAGCAAAGTCTTTCTGTTTTTCCTATAATGTTGTTTTAGAGATTAAAACCCTCAAATAAGATACTACTGAGGAAAAAGTTTCTAGAAATCACACAGAAGTAGTTTAGTTGACACAGCAAGGGTGATGCCACACTCTGAGTTATGGAGTAGAGAATATTTCTATAAGAGTAAAAGTGCTTAAAGTTGAAATGGATCTATTCACTATCTTCAAAATAAATGACTTCAAGACACTTTGGAAGGAGAGAGTGAGAAGCCGGAAGTGAAAACATAAGGCTGTTAGGGAATAAAGAGACTGTGAGGGATAGGGCCTTCTTTGAAGCCTCATTTGATGGGAATTTTGCAACTGAGAAGAATGTGCGGGAAGATTTAAAACAAGAGAAAAGCTGCATGGCTCTTCCACCGTAGCTCCCTCTGTAGTCTGCAGATGCTTTTAGCTTCATCCTTAACACTGGTTATCAGTTAGCACCACTCTCTCAGCCATCTAACAAACCAACAAGGGATTTTGGTCCTGTGAAAGCAGAACATGTTGATTTAGTCCCCAGGGACAATTTTCATGTCTTAACAAGTTGGCTTAGACTTCTTGATTGGTTTTTCTCTTCTGGCCAGATGGGGCACCAGGAGCACCAGATGTCATTGTCACATGCCATTTAATGTCTGCTCTGGCTCCTTTTGGTGATTATTTTGCAGAACAAAGCGGTAACGATAAAAATGCTCTATATGGTGGAAAGACCTGTAATCCCAGCAACCAGGAAGCTGAAGCAGGAGGATTGCTGTGAGTTTGAGGCTAGTCTGGGATATATAGTGAGTAACAGACCTTCAGATCCTGTACCAAAATAGATAAACAAACAAAATCATTAGGAAACCAGGAAAAAGTCCTGTGGGTGAGGACTGCTTTGCCTATGGTATTTTTCCAGAGGAAAGACTTACATAAAAAAAATCCTTTGTATTCTATTAGAAACTGATTGCTTCTTGGGGATAACATCTGAAATGTAAATAAAGTATCCAATAAAAAATTAATTTCAAAAAAAAAAAAGAAAGAAACTGATTGCTTCTGGGTAGAGGTAGTCATTGCCTTTAGTTAGCCGTGTACCCACCAGTGAGTCCACTAGGCTGAAACAGATAGTTCCAAACCCACAGCTACACAGATGCTCCTGCTTAAAATCAGAGAGTCTCAAAACAAAAAGAGAAGCATGACTGTGGGAAAGAGACTTGAAGGGGGGAGGGGAACATGGCAGGGGTGAGAAGGAGGTAAGGGAAGGTTGTGGCGACCAAATGTTTATAATTGTCAAAGAACAAAACTGACGAGAACACTCCTCCTGAGAATCTACTGAGAATCTGCAGTGCTCGAGGTTCTCCTCCAAGTTCTGCCCACTCCCGCCCTTCTTTCCCATGCTCTTCAACTTGCTATGACACCAAATGCACTCATCTCATTTGGTCCTAATCTGCTTTAAGGGTGTTTAGGAGATAGCCATATAGAAGACAGGGGATAGCAAGAGAGATGAAATACCCCCAAACCTCTAGGAGCCTCAAATGGGAATGACAAATCAAAGCCACGCTGGTGCTTGAGTCCTAGAAAGAAAAATCGATAAGAGAGGAGAACCTTTTGGCACATGTATGTCCTCATTCCATTTCTTAGGGAAATAGAGAGCATCGCTAATTCATGCTCAATAAACACACGGAGTAATACTGTGAGCCAGGCATGTGTCAGATGTCAGGAGTAAAACCATGGGCCAGATGAGGTTCTTGTGCCACTGGAGTTTGAGAAGTAATGAGAAGGACAATGTAGTAGACAAATACAGCCTAGAGTGCCATTGACTCTGGGATGAACAGTACCAGGTTTTGTGGAACACATAGGAAGTGGCTCGAGGAGGAAGTGCCATGTGAGTTAATATATGAGGTGAGGAGGGTGGGGCCGTGGTTACATGGCTATAAGTATAGGGAAGAGGATTCATGAAGGCCTCCAGATGGGAAAAAAGCTAAGCTGAGTATTTCTGAAGTGCAGACACGACGAGCGAACAAAGTGTGGAAGTGAAGGAAGGAGGGAGAAACCAGGTAAGACGCATGAGCAGAAACAAGATGGTAGAAGCCTTAACTTTTCTTCCCCAAGGCTAATGTGAGGTCTTCTGGGTTTCTTAGCAGGGTCATGACACGATGCCATATCCCTTTAAGGAGGATGTCTGTAGTTTTGATGTGACACTGGTCTATAACTTCCCAATCTGGACCAAGACAGGCTTGTGAGGATAGGCACAGAGGAAGAATGTCTATGGTCAGCCGAAATGTCCTAGATGACACCCACTGCCTAGGCAGGGATGTGGGTAGAGAGGAGGGATGATCTGGGCAGTCTTGGAACCAATGGCATGGAAAGTGTACAGGAGGGAGCAGGGGAGTTTCTAGTGGGTTATAATTACTCCTGCTTCTGGTAGCACATGGCAGCAATAGCCAATCTGTGTGCTTACCAGTTTTACTAATCTGGGTACTAGGAAAGTCTAGATTCCTACTCTCAGCGTCTCTGTTTGTCAGGTACCCCTCAGGGTGGTAACAGGGAGACAAATGGATGATTTCTGGTGTTTTGGACACCAAGGGACAACCGTGGGGATTGATGAACTTCCTTTTAAACGTCTTTTCTTGTAACTGCTAGGCCAAACGTTCGTCTTATTTGGTGTCTGTGCGTCTGACCACACAGTACTTCTTCCAGTACACTCCATACGTTCTGTGTGTAACTTCTCTGAGCAGGAAGCAGATACATCATTTCTCTCTAACTAACAGAATGCCGCCAATTCCATATGCCTGCTTGCTCTGCCACTTGTTTGCAAATCTTCATGAGCTCATTCCCATAGGTTATGAATGTTGTGTGTAATCTGTTTGTGCATTTGCTCTTTTTAGATCTTTGATAGGGTTTATCTCATAAAAAATTAGGCCAAATGCAGAAAAAAAGATAATAATGGTATTATTTTAGTATGTTGGATAACAACCAAGAGAAGGAGGTATATGTGGATAAGTGAGTAGAAAATTTTGGTGAGTTGCAGCCTGGTTAACAATTCCCTGTTATATATAGATCCCACATCTAGGAGAGTTATCAGCTCAGGCTGTGGGGAGGGTCTAGCACTTTCCAGCAAAAGGCAGATGCTTGTATAACCCTAAGATATTCCAATTGCTGGTGTTTGGGATAAGTTAGAAAAGTTGATTAAAATTTTATGCCAAATCCAGTACACACATATGTGCTTACCTCGGGTTGCCATAAAGCCTTTATTGGGAAGTTCAAAAATTTCACTATGATGTAACATAGTCTGCTGAGAAAAGCTGACAAGTTAGTAGAAATGAGAAAATGCTATGATCTTTGGTGACCAGTCACTAATAATTCTGGATACCAGGAGGAAGACCCAAAGTCAGACCCAACATGAACAATCCATTTTTTTGGTGGGCTGTTTCAGTGAAGCAGAGGGAATCCTATGGCCCTTTGATTGGACAGAGAGGGTCTGAGCCAACAAAAGATGATGAAGTAGAGAATGCCCACAGACCGATCTGTCCAGATTCTTCTTGGCTCTCATTTGTGGCATTTTTCCCCACTGGGGTGTGGAATTGGACACTTTAAACAATGGGGAAAGAGGGGGTCTTAGGACCTACAATCAAAAATATGTCAGAGGACTTCTTCATGGAGGGTTCTCTCCAGAACTATGGGGGGAGTGTTTAGGGGGAGCAGTTTAGCTTTTATGGCCAGATTTGAGGGAAGGGGACTCTGGGTTCTATGACCCATCTTAGGGAGGAGGAATTCTAACTTCTGAGACTTCTTTGAGCTGCAGGGAAGAGGATGAGAGCTCAGAGAGAAGGAGACCAGAGACAAGTATTGCTTCAAGGCCTTCACTTTGAAGTATGGTTTTTCTGAACCCCAATATATTTGTAATACAAACATGCATTTTTTTACGGCACAGAATTATAAGCATTTTAATCTAGACTTATTGTTCTTTATTATGTCAGCAACCTTTCATCTAAATTTTTGTAGGAAGACTGTTGAAGAGGGTTAATATAAAGATACTGAGCATCTTTCAAATACTGACGAGTGTTTCTCTCTCTTTAAAATGTAGGCCAACACTCATGACGTGGTGAAAACTCAGGGTGATGATGTTCTGCAGTAAGAAGAAGCTAGTTGGTAAGGCTTGAATTCTTCAGATGACACAAAACAATAGGAACTGTAACCCTATTTTATATTGGAAGTGTGAGTCATTCAGAAAACACATACACTGATGGTAAGTTAGAAGAGCTTTGACAATTGTGTTTACTCATGTACCTCCCGAGGGCTTGTGAAACAAAACCCAGAAAAGTCCTTACTAAGTTCCTTTGTGTGTTGCTGTGATCGCTCTCCGGGACTCCCCAGCTACCTTCTGATCTCTGTCAATTTGATTTTGCTTATTTTGAGGTAATTAGAAATGACATGCTGTAGCACATTCTCTTTCATCACTATTCTGCTTAGTGAAAAGGTTTTGTTGTCAGTCTGTGTGGTTGTATTGATCTGTGTGGCTGTGTCTCTCTGTGTGGTTTTGTATCTCTGTGATTGGGTCGATCTGTGGGTTGTTCCTCATTTTCTTTCTTTCTTTCTTTCTTTCTTTCTTTCTTTCTTTCTTTCTTTCTTTCTTTCCTTCTTCTTCTTCTTCTTCTTCTTCTTCTTCTTCTTCTTCTTCTTCTTCTTCTTCTTCTTCTTCTTCTTCTTCTTCTTCTTCTTCTTCTTTTTTACTTCAAAGCAGTGTTTTGTTGCAGAAATACATGAATACTTAAAACTGGTTGAGGTAACAAAAATACACTTTGTTTGTTTGTTTGTTTGTTTGTTTTAGTAACTAGTCTTCTGAAAATAGATTGAGTATACTTTCTCTGAGGTATTTGGGACCAGAAGTACTTTTGGGTTTAGAGTTTGTTTGTTTTTTACTTTTTAGATTTGGGAATATTTTCATAGACCTTTTCTTATTGAGTACTCCTATCCTGGAAAGGCAAAAATCTCAAATTCTCCAGAAATCTCAAAGTTTTAAATATCATGCCAGTGCTCAAAAAAGGTTGAGACTTTGGAGCCTTTTGTGCTTCAGAATTTTAGGCTGGGGTGCCCCACTTGCAGTAGAAACAGTGTTCAGTTTCAGAGAGTGTCCTGGTATGGGTTCTATTGCTGTTACAAGACACATGCCCATGGCAATTCTTACAGGGAAGTATTTAGTGGAGGCTTGCTTCAGAGGGTGAGTCCGTTATCATCATGGGGGTAGCATTGTGGTATGCAGGCAGACATGATGCTGGGGAAGGAGGTAAGCATTCTATGTCCATATCTGCAGGCGGAGGAAGAGAGCCACTGGGCCTGCCTTGGGATTTTGAAACCTCAAAGATCACCCTCAGTGACTCACTTCTTGAAACAAGGCCATGCCTCCTAATCCTTCTCTAGGAGTCCAGTTCTCTGGTGTAAATGTATGAGCCTATGGGGTCCATTCTTATGCAAACCACCACAGAGAATATTGAGTTTTCATTTTATCTTAGTCAGTCAATGACAACTACTATGCAGTTTTTCCTTCAGTGAACATTCTACATCTTATTACTAAGATTTCTTCATTTTTTTGACCATCGTGTTTAAAGGCAAAAGGTTGAATTTGAGCTTATATGATCTCTCCTTCTGGTGACATCTCTGGCAGATGGTTGGTGCCTGTATCCACAATTACCTCATGATGCATGGATTCCCTTGTTGAACACATTGCAACATTTAGACTCATAAGAAGCTGAATTCTGTCCCAGTGTAGTGTCTATCTGCAGATTTTATTTATGCCGTGGTGTGTGTGTGTGTGTGTGTGTGTGAAGGGAATCTGTTGACATTCCAGATGACAATCTAAGACTCTAGAATTCTTCCCATTTTTTCATTGTCATATGAAAGACTACACAAATCACTGTTACAGTTGTTATAGTGTAAACATGAGGACAACCAGTTTGAATGTGGCTACTTCCAACAAGCCCTGGTGTTGCAAGTCTTTGTTATGTTAAAAGACCATGGTCCAAATTCCAGGTCTAATTTTACCAATATTTGAAACAATTTCTGTGTACACATAAATGTAGACATAAAAAAGTGGGCAAAACTTTATATTTTATTAAAATGAGGAGTGGGAGGGGAAAGAGAGCAATGGGGAGACTAGTGTTTTGTTTGGAAGGGATATGATTCAAACTACATCTAGAGTACTGCATTTGATGAAGGAGGCCTATACCTGCCCTCTCCCTGTTCTTGTACCTGGGTAGATCCATCTGAAGTTTCTTAGTCACCTTTGCAAAATAGCATCCACCGTCTCCACCTTCCCAGACTCACTGCCGAGTCTTTGTCATCGGTGTGGCAGGCCCGTGTTTCAAATCTGACCTCACTGCATCATCTTTCTCTGGCTTTGCTTCCTTATTTGTAAAGTGAGGCTGGGAATAGCAAGTACTTAATACCATCGCTTTGAAGATTCCTGAAATAATGTCTGTGAAATACTTCGGTTATATCTAGATTTTAGCAAGTGCTCAATAAACATTAGCTCTTGCCATTATCGTTATAGCAAACATTAAGTCTCCAGTCATGAATCATGTGTAGAAAACAACACAACAGGGGCTTATGTAAAGATTGTATTTGTAGTTTATAGAATCCAGTTCAGGTATACTAAAAGGATGAATTTGCTCTGAAGCCATAGTAGCCATAGAGGGAATAAAACTTCCAAAAAATTGAATTTTCTGACTCTTTGGACTGGATGAATACATCTACATTGGCTTATCAAAGAGGAAAACAAACCCCAAGCCCTTTAGCATTTGTTTGAATCACCCAACTTGCTTTCCAAGCTCTTTTATGAGGACACACACACACAGACACACATGCACACACACACACACAGACACACACAGAGACAGACACACACACAGACACACACAGACACACACACATATAGACACACACAGACACACACACATATAGACACACACAGACACACACAGATACACACATACAGACACACTCACACACACACAATTGTGGGAACATTTCTTTTTCTGGATTTAATTCTATTCACTTTTTTTCTTTTTTATTGGATATTTTATTTACATTTCAGATGTGATCCCCTTTCCCCATTTCCCTCCCATGCAGGAACCCCCTACCCAGTCCCCTCTCCTCCTGCTTCTATAGGGATGTATCCCCACCCACCTGCCCTCTCCCACCTCCACACCCATGAATTCCCCCACACTGGGGCATCCAGCCTTCACTAGACCAAAAACTTCCTCTACCACCTATGCCCGACAAGGCCATCCTCTCCTACATATATAGCTGGAGCAGGGTGGGGGGATGTCTCTCCCTGTGTGCTCCCAGGCTGGTGGTTTAGACCCTGGGAGCTCTGGTTGGTTGGTATAATTGCTCTCCCCATGGGGCCACAAACCTTTTCAGCTCCTTCAGTCTTCTCTCTAACTCCTCCATTGGAAACCCCATGATCAGTTCAATGGTTAGCTGTGAGCATCCCTCTCTGTATATGTCAGGCTCTGGCAGACCTCTAAGGAAATAGCTATATCAGGCTCCTGTCAGCATGCACTTCCTGGCATCCACATCAGTGCCTACCTTTGGTGAGTGCACATGGGATGGATATCCAGGTGGGACAGTCTCCAAAGGACATCTCCTTCAGTTTTTGTCCCACACTTTGTCTCCATATTTGCTCCTATGAGTATTTTGTTACTCCTTCTAAGAAGGACCAAAGCACCCACTCTTTGGTCTTTCTTCTTCATGAGCTTCATGCGGTCTGTGAGTTGTATTTTGGGTATTGCGAGTTTTTGGGATAATACTCAATTATCAGTGAGTGCATACCATGTGTGTTCTTTTGTGATTGGGTTACCTCACTCAGGATGATATAGTCTAGTTCCATCCATTTGCCTAAGAATTTCATGAATTCATTGTTTTTAAAAGCTGAGTAATATTCCATTGTGTAAATGTACCACATTTTCTGTATTCATTTCTCTGTTGAAGGACATCTGGGTTCTTTCCAGCTTCTGGCTATTATAAATAAGGCTGCTATGAACACAGTGGAGTATATTTCCTTGTTATATGTTGGAGCATCTTCTGGGATGTCCAGGAGTAATATAGCTGGGTCCTCAGGTAATGCTATGTCCAATTTTCTGAGGAACCGCCAGACTGATTTCCAGAGTGGTTGTACCAGCTTGCAATTCCACCAACAATGGAAGAGTGTTCCTCTTTCTCCACATCCTTGCCAGCATCTGCTATCACCTGAGTTTTTGATCTTAGTCATTCTGAGTGGTGTGAGGTGGAATCTCAGGGTTGTTTTGATTTGCATTTCCCTGATGACTAAGGATGCTGAACATATCTTTAGGTGCTTCTTGGCCATTTGAGTTTCCTCAGTTGAGAATCCTTGTTTAGCTCTGTACCCCATTTTTAAATAGGGTTATTTGATTGTCATGTGTCTAATTTCTTGAGTTCTTTGTATATATTGAATATTAGCCCTCTATGGGATGTGGGATTGGTAAAGATCTCTTCCCAACCTGTTGGTTGCCATTTTGTCCTATTGACAGTGTCCTTTGCCTTACAGAAGCTTTGCACTTTTATGAGGCCCCATTTGTCAATTCTTGATCTTAGAGCCTAAGCCATTGGTGTTCTGTTCAGGAACCTTTCCCCTGTGCCCAGGTATTCGAGGGTCTTCCCCACCTTCTCTTCTATTAGTTTCAGTGTATCTGGTTTTATGTGAAGGTCCTTTATCCACTTGGACTTGAGCTTTGTACAAGGAGATTTAAGAATGGATCAATTTGCATTCTTTTACATGCTGACCTCCAGTTGAACCATCACCATTTGTTGAAAATGCTGTCCTTTTTTCACTGGACAGTTTTAGCTCCTTTGTCAAAGATCAAGTGACCATAGGTGTGTGGGTTCATTTCTGGGTCTTCAATTCTATTCCATTGATCTTCCTGCCTGTCTCTGTACCAATACCATGCAGTTTTTATCACTATTGCTCTGTAGTATAGCTTGATGTCAGGGATGGTGATTCTCTCAGAAGTACTTTTATTGTTGACAATAGTTATTGCTATCTTGTTTTTTTTGTTATTCCAAATGAATTTGTAAATTGCTGTTTCTATCTCTATGAAGAATTGAGTTGGAATTTTGATGGGGATTGCATTGAATCTGTAGATTGCTCTTGGCAAGATGGTCATTTTTACTATATTAATCATGCCAATCCATGAGCATGGAAGATCTTTCCATCTTCTGAGATATTCTTCAATTTCTTTCTTCAGAGACTTTGAAGTTCTTGTCATACAGATCTTTCACTTGCTTGGTTAGATTCACATCAAGGTATTTTATATTATTTGTGACTATTGCGAAGGCTGTCATTCCCTGATTTTTTTCTCAACCTGTTTATCCTTCGAGTAAAGGAAGGCTACTGAGTTGTTTGAGTTGATTTTATATCTAGCAACTTTGCTGAAGCTGTTTGCTGAAGGTTTAGGAGTTCTCTGGTGGAAGTTTTGGGGTCACTTAAGTATACTATCATATCATCTGCAAATAGTGATATTTTGACTTCTTTTTTTCCTGTTTGTATCCCTTTGACTTCCTTTTGTTGTCTAATTGCTCTGGGTAGGACTTTCAGTACTATATTGAATAGGTAGGGAGAGAGTGGGCAGCCTTGTCTAGTCCCTGATTTTAGTGGGATTGCTTCAAGTTTCTCTCCATTTAGTTTGATGTTGGCTACTGGCTTGCTGTATATTGCTTTTACTATGTTTATGTATGGGCTGTGAATTGCTGATCTTTCTATTTAAATGTCAATTAATCCCAGAAGCCACTGGTCACTGCTGCATCTCATCAGGGACCCCCTGGTCAGGGTACACTACTCAGTTGTATCAGTGTGTCCCTGGAGTCAAATCGGAAAGTCTGGAGGTTGGGCTCCTTGATTTAAAGCTCTCCCACTCACCATTATTCTCTGTCTTTAGATTAGGCTTCCAGTCAACAAGATTTTGACAAAAGAAAGAAACAAAAGTAATGAAGGGAAAGGCCTAATTTATTGATTTAGTTTGAGGGAATATACTGAAAATACACTTTACCCTGACCTGCGCCTTCCAGACCTAACCTTGTCTGTCTTGCCTCTTCCCACCTGAGGGCTATTTTTGTCTTTTTTTTTTTTCTGGTCTGACTCTTGTTTTATAGGTCTAAAAATCTGTGTACATGAAATAGCATCTTAATTGTATTTAAGCAATCCCAGCAAACAGTGTTCTAGAGGTCCTTTCCCCCTCTGTATTTGTGTCTTATGTGATTTAACAATGTCTTCCCACTTCCACTTCCAAACATAATAAAAGTGTTTTTTTTTTTTAAACTAAGATTGGATTTAACAAATTATTAGCACCAATCAGATAATTACTTCTTGGGGTTAGTGTGGGATTGGGGATTATAAGGTAACTATCCCTAGTGGAGGTTGAAGGTACCATAATTTCCACTGATATCTAAGGGCCACTTCCGATCCTTATTTGATCACTGTGGAGAACGAAAAAAGCACAGGATGCAGAGACAAGGGCTTTTCCAGCATTGCATTGCTAATCTATTTGTTTGAAGAAAACATCACATATTATTGGCCTTTTCAACTTTTGGGGGTGAAGATTATTTTATTTTACTTCATTTTTGTTGTTCTTTGTTTTAAAAATATATGTATGTATATGTAAATATACCTTATATTTACATATGTGCACATGCCACAGTGCATGTGAGAAGGCCACAGGATATGTATATATACATATATATGTATATCTTTATGTGTGTGTGTGTGTGTGTGCATGTGTTTGTTTGTATGCTCAGTGCCTGTGGAGACCAGAAGGGAGCAGTAGATCTCCTGGAATTTGAGTTACTCATGGCTGTGAATAGCCATATTACTGATGAGAATCAAACCCAGGTCCTCTGCAAGAACAGCAAGTGTTCTTAACCACTGAGCTATCTTTCCTGCACCAGAGTGATGGCTATTCCTGTCATCTACATGGAGTAGGACTTTGAAGGCATTGCCTATTTTTATATTCTGAAGTGGGTTCAGAACCAAGTTTAAAAGAATTCTTCCTCTTCTGTGGTACCTTCTGGAATCACTAAGATGCTTTATGTTTTGTCCAGCCACAACATGCTTCTGCTAGTTTTCTTAGTGGTCACAAACATACAAACCTAATTATCATCTTGACGTGTGTCGTGTGTGTCTTATATTCAGCCAGCAACATGGCAGAGCAGCTCACTAGCTGTTTTCTAGAATGTTCAATTCCAAACTCAGGTCACATAGCATTCAGCACAAGTGGAGTTGAGCAAAAACAACTGGGGTGATTGATTGAAGGGCACTCAGCCCATTTATTCATCTAAATAACCCAAGTACATTACTCGATTTAGTTGGATGAGCAGAAAATGAGGGCAAAAGTCCTCCAGGTTGTTTGGGATGATGTCCTTTGATCTGTTATGAAACATCTCATGAGAAGTGTGGTTTTTGGTTGTTGTTCTTAGCAGACTATTGTGTGTAATTTTGAAAACCATGCTTGCTCTTTGCCTAGTGCCTGGGCCAGCACTATGCTTCAAGATCAGCTGTCAGCTGTCTTACTCAGCCCTCGCTGCCAAGCTGTTCTGGTCTCACTCAGCTCTGTCAACTGGTCAAAACCACCAGCTCTGAGGCTTTTCCATGAATGCCAGGAACTGCATTCCCTATCTGATAGCCAACCACACCACAGCAAGCTCCACCAATGACTGCCCTGGCTGCGCCTTTTCTCCTGCCCACCTGAGTCTGCACAGATGGAAGACACCAGACAGTTCTAATGCTTTAAAATCAGCCCAATAACACAACTGCTGGGCATAGAATTTATTGCCCTAAACTCATCAGCTATCCTATATCAGAATTTCGCTGGTGGCTGAAGCTGCCACCTGTTCTAGTTGCCCCAAGGCCTTACATGGTATCCATCTTCCCTTCCCCAAGGCCGGCTCAAAAAGTCTTCTCTTTATCTCATTCCCTCCTCTTCCTCCTAGGACCCTGACTCCCACCTTTTTCTCTTTGCCCAGTGATTGGCTTCTGCCATCTTTATTGACCCAATCAAGAACCAATTAGGGAAACAACACCTTCATCTACAGCAGACTATAAAGTAAAAATCAGTAGTGGGGCTGGTGAGATGGCTCAGTGGTAAACGTGCTTGCAGCACAGGCCTGGTGACCTGAGTTTGGTCCCTGGTACCCTCGTACACCTATGAACAGGAATGACTGTACAAAGTTGTCCTGTGGCCTTCTTCCATACACTGTGGCATGTGTATATGTTCATGCACACACCATGTACACAATAAAAAAAAAAAACAACTGAAAAGGCAACAGGCAAAACTGTCTGTAGAATTGGGGGCTCACATTGAGTAGACACGTGGGTCTCGGCTTTGGTTGGCCACCATTTGCTTCTGTATTTTCTATACACCATGTTGCTATGGAATTTTAAGCTGTTATTTTTTGTTACACATTCTTAAGTGATTGGCTTGGAAATGATCTTTTATGGAAATCAGCAAGCCCATTTTCCTGGGTTCCGATTGGAATCTGGTGGGCCTTTCACTTTGAGGACTGACACCTTACTCTAGGTCAGAAGAAGTCTTGCACATCTGATTGTTTCCTCTTGTTTACTCTCTACATTCCCTTCTTGGTTTTCTTTTGTAAAATTTCCTTCACCTTACAATTTTGATATACACTTAAATCAAGTTTTTTCAATTATAGCTGTTCTAGTTCATCCATTAAGGGCTAGGGAGGTGGGTCAACACTTAAGAATACTGGCTGCTCTTGTAGAGGACCTGGGTTTGATTTCCAGTTGGTGGCTCACAACTGTAACTCCAGTTCTAGATGACCTGATGCCCTCCTCTGACCTGATGCAAGCTTCTGCATGTGATGGTACACATAAACTCACACTAGTGCACATACACATACATATAATCCAGTCTAGAGGACCTGATGCCCTCTTCCAGCCTTTGCAAGCTTCTGCATGTGGATGGTACACATAAACGCACACTAGTGCATGCACACACACATATAAAAGAGTCAAGGTTTTTTTCAGGTACTTTGATCTTTTCTTTTTTTCTCTTTTCTTTCATTGTTCATATTGTCCTGCTTTTGTTTCACTAATATCATGTGTGCCTGCATATATTTAAGGCACTAGGTAGAATTAAAAAGAAAACTCAGCTTATTCGCCCACCTTCCCAGCATCCTCTCTTTCCCTTGGAAGATGCTTTTGAAGTGGTAATATATCATTCAAACCTAGATCCTTTCTGCTAGTGCTGAAGTTGGTACCGGAGGCCTTATGCATGCTGGGTGAGCTCTCTACTGTTACATTCCCAGCTGCAAACAGAGACACTTTGAGAACGAAAAAGGACCCTGGTAATTACTTTGCAAACACGATACGTGCAGAATGGCACAGTCACTCTGTTTATAACACGCTCTCAACCCTACCTCTGTCTGGATCTGAGTTTGCCCTTGGCCTCTATGGCAGGAATGCTCTTCTCATGTGATTGGCTGGAGTTGCTTCTATTTTTTTTCACATTGACTTCTCTCACTTTCTAGTTTATTATCTAAACTTTCCTCAAAATTAATGGCCTTCTCCTGACAATATTTTCCCTCTTCTGCACATATTTTCCATAACTACATCGGGACATGAGAAGGCATCTGTTTGTCATCTTAATTTCTTTACATCTTTTACTAACACATGCTGACCCTTTGGAGCCAGAAAAACTTGGTGATTAATTATAGAGGTGTGGGGTGCTTCTGTAAATCCTACATCCCCCTGGTGACCAAACTTGTTTCATCACTGAAACCGTACCTGGAAAGAGCTCAGGAAACAAGAACTATTTAATTGTAAAGCATGCATGTCAGAGAAGACACTCCCAGTGGGAACTCTTGCAGGGGATCTGTGTCTAGCGTGTCTAGCTTCCTCTTCCAGGACAGGACTGTTCTTCTGTACACCGCAGCAACATTCGGAAGAAAGCTAATGTTTACAAAGATAATTGAGGCCTAGTGTAGCCGAGCTAAGGGCAGAGAACTGTAAAGATTTAGAGTCAAAACCAGGATGTTTTAGAATTTAATGAAAAGATTCCAAAATCTTCTGCCAGAATTAATTCATGAAAAATTAGTTGATAAAGACAATAATCACCAAAAATAAAGACACAATGATTAAGACTCAATCCTCCCCCCCCCCCAAAAAAAAAGACTCAATCCCAAGGACATAAAAGCAAGCAGAGGGCTTCCTGGATCTAACCAGGTCTTAGGGTAAGAGAGCAATATTTGATTATTTAGGGAGAGCTGGTGGGAATCTATTAGAATACAACCATGGAAGACATATATGGCTCAGCCAGTGAAGGCGCTTGCCACACAGACCTGGTGACCTGAGTTTGATCCCTAGACCCATGTAAAGGTGGGAGAAGAGAGTGCACAGAACTGTCCTCCGACTGTCACACTTATGCTGTGCAATGCAGCTATCTCCTCATACCATACACTCACATGCAGAATATTAATAATATTAATATTATATTAATATTATCAATTAATATAATATTAATATAACATTAATATTATATTAATTAATATTAATATAATATTAATTAATAAATGTTAATATTAATGTTAATAACTTAAAACATTTTAGAATGTGTCTATCTATAATTCTAGGTGGATAATTCCTCCTTGGTTTGTAGGTCAAGGCTGTGGTACTGGAATAAGCACGGTTTGCTGCAGAACTATAGAATTGTGCCCTTGCATGTGGATTACACAAATGTGGAACCTGAAGATGACAGTCCTTTGGATATGCATTATATAAGCCGGGGCCAATAATCATTCAGATGAGTGTATCCAATTTTTGACTTAGAGTTGAAGCCTCTAAGTCTCTTGCAGTGTGTTAATGGCCCAGGTTATTTCTTGCCATTTGGAAAGAGCCTTTCGTACCCCCTCACAATAATACCCACATTTTTTTTTTTTTTTAAATTTTGACAGTGTTTTCTTTTTTTCTCTTTCCTTCTTAATTTTGTGTTAAGGTAGTATTATACAAATAAACCACCTCGCTGGTTTAAGCCCCACTCTCCAAGTACGATTTTGGCTTTTGCCTTACTTGTTTGTTGAAAATCCAGAAAATGTAATGGTCAGGCCTTTAGAGCCAGGAGTGAGGTTTCTCTCAGGTGATTGAGTGCTTGGAAGGCTGCTTCCTGGAGGGATCTGTGACAGGAAGGCTCACTCAGAGGTTGTGAACGGATCCCACCAGCCCAGTCTTGCTATTATCAGCAGCTAGATGACTCAGGCTGGACTTCAGGAACATCCACAGAGACTTGACTTTCCAGGCAAGAAGAGAGCCATGCAGGCGGATGGTAGACAAACAGCGCATACCAAAAGCGATAGGGGCAGAAACATAACCCCAACACACAGTTGTCATTACTTAGGTGCAATCTTCAGGGTGACCTTCAGAGTGAGGAGAAGTGTCTTGATGTCTTAGTCAGTGTTCTAGTTCTGTGAAGAGATACCATGACCATGGCAACTCTTACGAAAGAAAGCATTTCGCTGAGGCTTGCTTATAGTTTTTGAGGTTTAGTCCTTTATCATCATGGTAGGAAGCATGGAAACATGCAGATAGACATGGTGCTGGAGAAGTAGCTGAGAGTTCTTCATCCAGATCGACTGGCAGAAGGAAGAGCACTGGGCCTACCTTTTAAAACCTCAAAGCCTACCCCTATTGACACACTTCCTCCAACAAGGTCACATTTAATTCATCCAGGCCACACCTCCTAATCTTAATCAAGTAGTGCTACTCTCTAAGTATTCAAATATATGAGTCTATGAGGGCTATTCTTATTTAAACCACTAGAAGTTGGTGATAACTTATCTCTCTGCTAATGAGATTCAAGCCAGATTAGATAATATTAAAGGCAGGTTTATTGAGAAGCTACTCTCAGGCAGGCGAGTTCACTGGCCTTAAAAAAGGAGGCCATGGGAATCATCATGGGAAGGAAGAGAGAGGAGAGGGGGAAAAGAGAGAAAGAGTGTGGGGGGAAGGGAGGTGTGTGTGCAAGCATATGCACTCGTGTGCGTGTGCGTGTGTGTGTGTGTGTGTGTGTGTGTGTGTGTGTATGTGTGTGGTCATTATTGTGTTTAGATGCAGGCACACAATGCCACAATATGTAGAGGGCAAAGGACAGGCAGGTGGTCTTCCTTTTCACCCTGTTTGGGGTAGACTCTCTGTGATTTTCCTCTCCATACACCAGGCTAGCCAGGCTGAGAGCTTCCATAGATTCCCTTGTCCCCACCTCCATCCCCCTGTAGGATGTTTTGAGATTGTAGACACCTATGCTGTGTTTGTCACAGGGGTTTGGGGATTTAAACTCCAGTCCTCCTGATTTTGAAAGCCCTTTTTACCAAGTGAAACATTTCCTCAGACCCATTTAGAACTTTCCAACTAGTTCCAACATCCAGGTTGGACAGAAACCATCACCCTTCAATTTACAAGAGAAGAACTCCACAGAAATCAAGGTGACTCCAGTGAAGTCACTTTTACAAGTTACACCTGTTTCTGTGGGTTTAACACGGAAACTCATACCTTATTTTTCTTTCTTTTAGAAGTGGAGCGGGTGGTAAAGGCCAATGACCGTGACTACAACGAGAAGTTCCAGTATGCGGTGAGTGAGTTGGGGGCGGCTTTTCTCAGGGCCAGCAGTGGGATTCATGCTTTCATAGAACCTCACAACAATGAAAAGCTTTCCTTAGCCGGGCAGTGGTGGCGCACGCCTTTAATCCCAGCACTTGGGAGGCAGAGGCAGGCGGATTTCTGAGTTCGAGGCCAGCCTGGTCTAGAGAGTGAGTTCCAGGACAGCCCGGGCTATACAGAGAAACCCTGTCTCAAAAAAACCAAAAAAAAAAAAAACTTTCCTTGTCGGCCAGTTTTACAAGCGCTGCCTGTACCATGTGCTTTTGCATGTATTTCTCCTCTGCTCTAAAAGCTCATATTTTCTCAAGAATTTATGCATAGGTCATTTTGATGTCCACGGAGGTAGTAAAATGTACTGGGAAAGTACTAGAATAGGCTGTTAACATATCGGCTGATGATGAAAACGAGGGTTGTGGCTGATGATTGACGGGTTGACTTTGAGCATCTTCTCTAAGCAACTTTTGGGAAATGTGGAAAAACATACGCAGGATGAGGTTCCTAAGTGCTGAATGACTGTTTATAAAGCAGATAGTGAGAGACATTAGTTCAAATGTTCACGCAGGTGTTGCCCATGGAGGGAGAGTTTTGGTCAAAGAACACTAGTATTTTGTTTCTATTGGCAGCATATTTCAGTGCACCAACACTGCAATTCAGTGCTGTGAAACACTAAGCAGAGGTCCCCACCAGCTCTTCTTTTATCCTGTGTGGTAGTCATATAGACCTGCAATCTAAATTTGACTCTCTGCAGGTTTCCACTCAGAGTCCGGAACTTGTTTCTCTGACTGGTTTCTCACGGTGAAAGAATGTATTGAGACTCTAACTTTATTCATCAATCTTGTGTCTGTCTGTCTTTCTGTGTAGGTCAGAGGACAATTTGTGAAAGCTTGCTCTTTCCTTCCACCTTGTAGGTCTTTGGGTCGAACTCAGGTCGTTAGGCTCTGTGGCAGGTGCCTTTACCCACTGAGCTGTCCGGTTAGCCCATACTTACATATTTTAAGATTTTGGGAAAAATATGTTATATATAACTTTTTGTGGGGATAACTTATGTATTTAAGTAACTAGCTACATTTAATTGTGCCAGTGTATAACAAGTACTTTTACTCTGTGACTATAAGCAAAGCCATATTTTGTAAGATTATACAGCTTTTTTCTCTGCTGTTTTTTTAAAATATAACCTACGAGGTATTTCAATCATAAATATATGGAAGATAACACCACCCCCTTGAACCCACCACCCAGGCAGAGTAAGCATTAACAATTTGCCATACATGTTTCAGGTCTGTCCTTTAAAACCAATAGTATATTAATGATGTAGTAATGATATAAACAAAAACTACAAATGTGTGGCTATGTTTTTTGTTGGTTTCCTACTAGTCCCAAGGTGTTATAACAGTAACCTGGGACCTGAGCAGAGTCTATATGGCTTCCCTGTTTTTGATTGAAGATGTATCAAGGAGAAACAAAATCCATTAAGCCTGCAGAGCCAAGGACAACAGAAACTTACAGTGAGAAGCTGCAAGTGTAGGTCATAGAGATTCATCTCTAGTGGGCAGTGATACAGCTCGGAGGGGCCTGAGGTGCCTGGTCTTTACTGGGCCTCTCCAGAAGAATGAGCTGTAGCTCTCTCAGTCTCACGGGGGCTAATTAAGGGCAATGACTTCATAGAGCCATTGTGAGGACTAAGGCATGAAAGTACATAGTGACTATGTGTTAGTCCCTGTACATGTAGGGTTTGAACTTAAGATTGTTTACTAACTGGAATACCTCTTTAAGGTAGGCCACTCCCTTAGGTGTTTTCTCAGTCTTGCCCAGCTTTAATGGAAGTCTATTTGGAGGGATCCCAGGGAAAACGAACATATTTATTAGAAAGACATTCCTACCAAAACACTGAGAAGAAAACAATAATAAACTCAGTCCTTTTATGGGAGAGATGAAAGGAGAAATGAGTTCTCACGTGTGGTGGAAAGAGCGTTTGGGGCTAACATGGGAACCATAGTTTGAAACTTTTCTCCCAGGACTAGCTTGTGATCTGATTGGTTTATTCCTCTGAGAATCATATATTTCACCTACAAATTGTGAGAAAGTTTCTGTTAGGGTTGCTTGCTGAAGGATTAAATTAGATAATTTTAACAAAATATTTGATAGTAATAACAATCATATCTATTACAGTGGCTCTCAACCTTCCTAATGCTGTGACCCTTTAATACAGTTCCTGGTGTTGTGGTGACACCCAATTATAAAGTATTTTCATTGCTACTTCATAACTGTAATTTTGTTGCTGTTATGAATTGTAATGTAAATATCTGTGTTTTCTGATAGTTTTAGGTGACCACTGTGAAAGAGTCGTTCAACCCCCAAATGGGTCTTGACTCACAGGTTGAGGACTGCTGGTCTATCAGATGCTTCTTGTGAACCAGCTTTAATTATGGATTTTTCTCTTAAACCTGATGGATCTGTGGGCAGGTTCCACAGTGAGTTTGGGAGTCCCTGTAGGGCAGTGATAGGGTATGCTATCACAGTGGTGGTAAGAAAATACATAGGCTTGTGAACTACTTACAGCAGATATCATGTTCCATGATGAAAACCCATGAGATGCCAAAAGTCTCATGACAACCTGTGCACTCTACAGTTGTGGAGAAAGGAGGGTGTCACATGACAAGAGCACAATGTCTGTGAGAGTGGAGCTTCCTCCTTAGATGAGCCAATCTGAAAGAATGCTAAGCCAGTGAAGTACTTGCCAGCTTCCTGTTCTATTCAAGGCATCAACAAAGGCCCTCAGCCTCCTTCAGCCTCCCTGTGGATCATGACAGACACTCGGTTGATAGTGAAGGCAGGAATGGTAACAATGACTGTTTGACACTCACGATGCTTAACAACTAAAGGTTATAGTCCTAAAGGTTATGGTTATATTACTAAATTACCACATTAACATATGTGATCTTCTGACACCAAGTACTTTTGTTGTCTCGTTTTATGTAAGAAGACACCAAGGCATTAAATAGTCCATGTAAGTGACTTTCTCAAATGTATATAGCTAGAATCTGTTGGTGCTGCTGTGAGGTGATTGGCATATACTCCAGTCTCCCAGAGCATCCACCCAGATGAAGGAGATGGGGCGAAGTCTAGGTACTCATCGAAATCAAGCAATTTGATGGTGGGAAGGCGAGACTACGTATGGCTGGTTTCCAGTCTGTGATTTTGCACATGATTAGCATGTTCTTCTTTTGAACAGTCCTAGAAAACAAACAAACAAACAAACAAACAAACAGAAAAACAAGTGTAGAGTCAACTATTTCATTTTTATTTCAATACAGGCTCTGATAATGTTAACCTTGGCAAGTTAAAAACTTGTTTTTGGAAGGTTCTGGGCATTGAAGTTGGGACTGTGCTTCTGCCAGGCAGTACTCTATACTGAGCTATGTCCACAGCCCAACTGACCCATTTATACTCTAAAGATGAAGGAAGGTAGAGGGATATAGGTTTTACAAAACAAGGATTGGCCTCACTTTAGACCTGTGCATATGACTAGTGGAGGAAAGCAATCATCTAAAACTCAGATAAATGATGCAGAGCCCTGAGCATTAAGCCTGCCTGAGCAAGCTTATTGAAGCTGTCAAAGGGCAGGATTTCAATACAGCAGGAACTGTTGTTTATGAACAAACTGTAAACTGCAAAGCACATAGCAAGACATAACCCAGGCCTAGAAAGCAATTACAAGCACCTTTGAGAGTTACAGGATTTAGAATATAAACAAAACGACGATGTTAACGGCTCTAATTTTTATTGATTGGTAAACATGACACTGAGAACAGAAAGGTGGGAAATGTAAAATCATGTGGGGAGTTTCAGATTGCCAAGAAATGGAGGATGGAGTAGGATTGGAGAGTGAAGGGGAGAGTGCTAAGGGCGGGGACGTTCACCTTGTCAGAAGGTGCCCTTGATTAATAATTAGACAACAATAGAAGTAATAAGCAGTTATATTAAAATTGGTTGGGCTGTTGGGATGGTTCAGCAGGTAAAGGGACTTGCTGCTAAGCCCGACAGCCTAAGTTTCAGCCCAGTGGAAGGGTTGAACTGATTTCTGCAAATTGTCTTCTGACTCCCATATGTATTTAGTGGTATGTGCTCCTCTCCATACAAGTAAGTAAATAAACAAATAAATAAATAATAGAAATTTAAAGTAGGTTAATGTTAAAAATGTTTAGTTATGTAAGCCAAGAACTTAAGATGAACGGTAGAAATAATGAAACACCGGGGCGGTGGTGGCGCACACCTTAATCCCAGCACTTGGGAGGCAGAGGCAGGCGGATTTCTGAGTTCGAGGCCAGCCTGGTCTACAGAGTGAGTTCCAGGACAGCCAGGGCGACACAGAGAAACCCTGACTCAAAAAGCAAAAAAAAAAAAAAAAAAAAAAAAAAAAAAAAAACTAATGAAACACTTGTAGTGATAATAAAGTGTGACGTTGGGGATGTGAGATGACTGTGTTTGAGAGCACTTGCTACTGTTCCAGAGGGGACACAGCTTGATAGAGTCTGTAACTCCTGCTGTAGGCCATCTGCCATCAGAAGCACCTGCGTGCCCATGCGTGTGCACGCGCGTGCACACACACACACACAAACACATACACAGACACACACAGACATACATACACACACACAGAGACACACACAGACACACACACAGAGACACACAGAGACACATGTAACTGTGAGCTTTTTCTTTCACCCATGTCTCAGTTCCCGAAAAATGACCTGGAGGCTTATGATTTATGAATAAATGCTTAGGCTAAGCTAGTTCTGTTATCTGATTAGCTCATAATTTATACTAACCCACTTATACTAGTCTATGTCTGCCACATGGTTCGTTACCTCTCCTCAGTGACAACTGACTTCCTTTGAGCCCCAGTGGAGAATCCTCCCACCTTTCCCAGAGTTCCTTTCTCTCTCTGCTGGATGTCCCCCCTTTAAATTCTACCTCAGCTTATTGGCCATCAAATTCTTATTTACAGGTGATGCTTCTACACAGTACACAAGAGATTATCCTTACAAACACACACACACACAGACACAGAGAGACAGACACACACACAAATAATAAAAAATAAAGTATTGTGATATTTTATGTATCTTTAAAAACTCCATTTTATCAACATAACTATGTATATATATTAATGGGATACAATATGATTTTTTCATTATTTAAATACTATATAATGATCAAATCAGTACAATTAGCATATTTACCATCTAGAATTGTATCCTTAAAAAAAAAATGGGTCTACTGTTATTCTCTGTGTGTGATTTAGTCAGTGGATCTCTCCAAGTCCACACAATGCGCCTCTGTTTCTCTGAGACCAATTGGCTCAGGAATAAAATGTCTCGTGAATCGATACATGATTCACGGTATTTTAAAAATAGAGACAAAATGAATTCTAAGTTCAGTATTCCAGGAGTGCCTGCTCTCTACCTAGAAACATATACGTTTGCTGCTTTACTTTTCAAAGATGATCTGAGACAGTGTCCAAAGTGAACACAAAGCTCAAAGGGATTAGGAATATGTGAGGAAAGTGATATAGGTGCTGGCTTTTTAAGTGACCTCAAAACACCTGTGGAAGGGAGCTGTCTGCCTACATTAGCAGTGTGTTCTAGTCCAGTGGGCTTATCTAGCAAGGGAGTACAGAGTCTGCTTCCCAACTTTAAGTAGCATATGCAATCTTCGAAGGAAGAGAAGACCAGCACACTAGAATAAACCAACACTGAGAATCGAAAAGAGATGCTAAATTCTAATTGTGTTATATGGTCTATTACATCAGGGAGAGGAGAACTCAATGTTAGTGAACATTTTGGAGGAAGTTTTGATAGAATGAATAGGAAATGATCTCATGTGCTTATTTGGACTCTCAGTGTTGGGAAGGACAGCACTGAGCAAGGGTCAAGTGTGCCATGTGAAATTATTGCAGTCCAGGCAGATGAGATGAAGCTGCTTGAAAAAGAATGTCATGCCGGGCATGTAATACATGCCTGTTGTCCCAGACCTCTAGGGCTGAGGCATAATTGCTGCATACACAAGCCACGCCCTGTAGTTTTTATATGGCATGACAGGCTCCTAGTAGCTGGGGACCCACCAAATAAAATAGGGTTATACTTGGACTAGAGATTAAATAAACTGCAGCTTAGTACTGAGCAGAACCTGGGTGTGGCAAGAGTTGTAGATTTAGAATTTAAATGTACTTAGGAGGACGTATGTGACATTGAAAAAAAAGGGGAAGTTGGGGATGGCTATCTGTGCAGTGAGGGGCAGACAGTCGGGGCTGATGAGTCAGGGGGGGGGTTGGGTGGGGGGGAAGCCTGAGGAGGAAGGAGAGCAATGGCTGAGGAGAACAGAGGAGAGGAAGATGGAAGTTTGGGGAAGGGAACAGCTCAGGAAATGGGTGGCCAATTGGTTCTAAAGGTGGGTGTAGAGGGGATTGAGAATCACAGGAAAACCCTGTTGATCACAACCAGCTGGAAGACCTTAAGAAAGTGGTTTTAATCTTTCTCCCCTTTGACAATCCATCAGGCTATACATGGCATGCAAAATATTATCTCCAAATTATGATGCCTTACTTTCAAACTCATGCCCGACCTTAGGATATATTCTATATTACCCAGCCATAGACTGTCACCATTTAGGATGTCACTTCTACATCCTAGGAATGTAGGAAACTTTGTGTGAATAATTGGTCAGACATTAAACATGGAGGTGCAACTTTACAGGATCAGATGTTCAAATTGCTATAAACTCGGCATGTAACATGTTAGCAAATGTTAACAACACTGCAATGAATATAAAATCTCATAAACCTTATACACACAGGAAGTATCACAGGCTTGATTCATGGCACGATAAGATCTG
Organism: Arvicanthis niloticus; assembly: GCF_011762505.2. Lineage (NCBI taxonomy): Eukaryota > Metazoa > Chordata > Mammalia > Rodentia > Muridae > Arvicanthis > Arvicanthis niloticus. The sequence goes on along the minus strand of NC_047659.1, from coordinate 97,447,104 downwards.
AGAGATTCTGATGGTCAACACAACACATCAAGCATGTAGTTGCAGTGCTAAACACAAACTTGGTTGCATTGGTAAAGATCTTGAAGGCATACATGCAACGGTCATGTTCTTCCAACTATTTATCAAATTTCTCAAAGAACATACAATAACACAGAACAGTCATTCTTCAACCTTCCTAATGCTGTGACCCTTTAAAACAACTCTTCACATTATGGTGACCTCCAACCACAAAATTATTTTTGTTGCTTCTTCATAACTGTAATTTTGCTACTGTTACAAATTATACTGTAAATATCTGTGTTTTCAGATGGTCTTAGGTGACCCCTCTGAAAGAGTTGTTTGACCTCCCAAAGGGGTCACCACCTACAGGTCAAGAACCACTGACATAGAGGTTCATGATCTAATTGTGCTTTGTGACCTGGATCAAGACTTGCTGATAGAACCTGAGCAGCGCAGTTTGGTCACACCTATAGAGAATGCTACTCTTATGATTAGCAACTACATATGGGTTCTACTTGTTCAAGGTCATCTCAGTAGCCTCTGCAATGTGGTGTCCTGTATAAAGAGAATGTCTGATTCCTCCCACAGATAGCCACTGGGCACTTGTGCCCAGGGACTGTACTGAATTGTGATGATGCAGTAGGATGGTATTGTGTGGGTTGGCAGACTTCCAGCTGTGTTAGTCGTGAATCACCCCTTTGGTGAAGTAATGTTTTTGACTTTAAGTTATTTCACTCTGTATGTCCAAGTGTCAATGTAGAAGGGCTCCTGTCATCGCTGTGACTGAATAAATAAATATCTGAAAGAAACGACTTAAGAGAAGAAAGCTTTCTTTTGACCCATCATTTTAGAAATCTTAAAATAGCTTCTGTGAGATAATATACAGTTGGAATTAGAAGAATTAAGATAGGTGATCCCTGATGGTAGAATTTCAGAGCCCTGTTAGAGGTTGGAGGCTTCCGGATGGACTTCAGCTAAGATTTAACTGAGAAGACGCAAGAGGAAGAAAGGCAACGGCCCCAGTGAAGAGAACCACAAACCCAGTTTCCTTTGTAGTCACTGCCCTTATGAAACAGGCCCATGATCATTGTGTGAACCAAGTGGGACAACTTAGCAACAATTTTGAAGCTAACGGAAAACCACTCTCTCCAACCGTCACCAAGTGGTTTTTCATCATGTTTTGCAGTTTTATCAGCTGGAACAACATGGCTCTATGATCAGATTGCTAAAATCACAGTTACTGTCATATCTTATGTTTTGTAGGTTGAAGATCAGTCAAAATATTCATGCAAAAATACAATATCTAACTCATGTCCACCGTTAGGAAACCAGTGCTCAGATTTTGTTGTTATTGTTCAGGTGACTATGTCTCTTCTTTGTAAATGTGATAAAATAGTTTGAAATGTGTTTAAGTGGTGGAATGGTTAAATCAAATTAATTAGCATATACCTTGCTTATTACACGTACTTGTTTGTGGTGAGAACCGCTAAAATATACTTTTAAAAAGTTGTCATTGTTGTTTTTGTTTTTTGAGACAAGATCTTAGTCTGTAGCTCAGGTAGGCCTGGAATTCACCATGCAGACTAGGTTGGTCTGAAATTCACAGCAATCCTCTTGCTTTAGCTTTCTAGTACTGAGCATATGAGTCTGTCTTAATTCATGTAATGTGATAATCTCCAGCTGTATTCCTTTTCCTGGAAAAAAATATTATATGTTCTTTTGAGACAAAGTCTCAATAAGGAGCCTTGGCTGGCCTAGAACTTACTATTTAGATTAGGGTGGTCTAGAACTCAGTATGTAGATCAGGCTACCCTAGTACTCACTATGTTGACTAGGCTGGTCTAGAAATCACTATGTAGACCAGGCTATCCCAGAACTCACTATGTAGATTAGGTTGGCCTAGAACTCACTATGTCGACTAGGCTGGTCTTGAACTTTCAGCAATCTTTCTGTCTCTGATTACACATGTATGCCATCACCCAGCAGGATAGTTTCGTTACTCTATTAATCGAGGCAAATTGACATTCCTTTGCTTATTTTGTCCTCTCTTCTTGATACTTCAGATATCCATTTTGCCTTTTGTTTGGAGGCCAAAGCAGAACAAATATTTCTCTGGGTCACGTGACAATCATGATACCTGTGAATGAATGCTTAAACCGGAGTCCTAGAATGATCACCTGGAATTCCATTTCTTTACAAAGAGCTTCTGCTTTTTTCTGTGACTGCTTATGGTAGAATGTTTCAGAGTCAAGCACAATATTCTAGACACCATTTGACTAGTTTGGTGTGGAAGAGGATGCGTTACTGCAGTGGATTTATTAATGAGTGGGAGAGAGTGGCAGCCTGTGGAGAGAGTTGACAGTGACCTCCCACTTCTACTGGTAGTGACAGGGATTGACACTCTGTTATTAAGCCTCCTTTACTATTGTGTGCTATGCATGTTTAGGGAGCATGACTTTCTAGTCTCCATCAATATCTACACTAATGGACCACTTGAATCAGCAGCTCTGTGGGTGGAGTCTAGGCATTTTTTAAAAGAGCCAGGATTCTAATGGTCAATCAGGGTTACGGATCATTGGTCTAGGACTGGGGAGATGGATTAGTGGGTAAAGTACTTGCACACACCTAGAGCAGTGGAGTTCAGATCCTTAGTACTCACAAAGATGCTGGGCACACATAGTGGCTTGCCTGTAATCCCCGGCTTTGGGAGTTAGAGTATCCATGGAGCATGCTGGCTAGCTAGACTAGCCGGATTGATGAACTCTGGGTTCAAGTGAGAGACCTTGCCTCAATATGTAAGTCAGGGAGCAATGACGAAAGACACCAATGTCAACCTCTACCCTCTACTTCATGGATATACATGCATGCATGTTTGTTCACACACATTCACCTGTACGCACATGGACTGGCCTGGATATGTGTGTGCATTCCATTGGATTGTGCTATTATTGTATTTTTTTGTCATACCAAAAAGTGTTTTTAGAAAATAAACATTTATTGAGGTTGGCCTGGATGGTTTATAATCCCAGCTGCTTAGGAGCGGGGTGAGACAGAGGAGTACAGTTAAGAGTGGGCATATAGCTTAGAGGCAGAGTGCTTGCACAGGCCACCACTCCAAAATGAGAAAACTTTTACTAAAAGGCAGAGAGCTGAGCCCAGAGACCTTTGTGTTTTGCCTCCTTATCCCCTAAAACGCACTGTCTAATTTTCAGGGCCACTGATGATCCTTTCTGGGAGTGAGTGACACAGAGCACAAGCTAGTGTGGTCACACAATGCCTCCAGCATTGATTCTAGATTTATTATTTATTAACTTACATGTAATGAGTATTGTGTCTGCATTTATGTCTGTGCATCACATGTGCCTGAGGAGGCCAGAAGATGTCAGAACTTCGGAAGCTATAGTTAGAGCAGGCTGTGAGCTGCCATGTGGGTGCTGGGAATCAAACCCAAATCCTCTGCAAGAGTAAGTGCCCTTATTCACTGAGCCATCTCTCCAGCCCTTCCAGTGTTGATTCTAAACACAGCAGCAACCTCAATGGATTCTTCCTCATGTGTATTGTGTGTGTGTGTGTGTGTGATGTCAGTGTGTGTTTGTGTGTATTGTGTGTGTGTGATGTCAGTGTGTATTTGTGTGTATTGTGTGTGTGTGATGTCAGTATGTGTTTGTGTGTATTGTGTGTGTGATGTCAGTGTGTGTTATGTGTGTGTGTCTGGATGAACTCTGCTTTCTTGGGCAAAAGAGAGAAGAATACCTCAGAGGAGATGACATGAAGGAGGAAAGTTGAGGTGGGAAAGGTTTGGCAACTGTAGCCAATATCCTGTTTGTTTATTCATTCAGGTGGCATGGGGCAGGATCTGGTTGCTTTGGTCGTAAAGCAGTTTTGTGCATTGGTTGTTATTCTTAACTGGGCTCCTCCCAGTGATGCTTGGCTGGATGGCTAGCTTGCCTGCCTGCCTGCCTTCCTTCCTTCCTTCCTTCCTTCCTTCCTTCCTTCCTTCCTTCCTTCCTTCCTTCCTCCCTCCCTCCCTCCCTCCCTCCCTCCCTCCCTCCCTCCCCTCCTCCTCCTCCTCCTCCTCCTCCTCCTCCTCCTCCTCCTCCTCCTCCTTCTTCTTCTTCTTCTCTCTCTCTCTCTCTCTCTCTCTCTCTCTCTCTCTCTCTCTCTCTCTCGATGGTTTCTCTGTGTAGCCCTGCCTGTGTTAGAACTAGCTCTGTAGATCTGGCTGATCTTGAACTCACAGAGAGATCTGCCTGGGATTAAAGGCAGGTGCTACCATGCCTGGCTTGGATAGTCACCTGTTAAATAAATAATTCAGTTCCCATGGCTCCTTGCTATGGAGCCTGGCATGTGGACTTCGGTTCAGTGTCTTACAGTATCTGATCAAACCAGCTTCCACAGAGACTCCAAGAAGACATGGTCTGCTCAGCACTCACACTGGGTTTCTACTGTGTCTCTTATTGAATCTGTGTTAGCTTCTGCCTTTTCATGCATGTCATTAGGGAGTTTCATTGTCAGTCCTGAAGCAAGATTAGGGCAGTGTCTCACCTAGCCTCAACATTTGGTGAAAATTCATTAACCTGTGCATGCTGTGGTCACAAAATATTGAAGAATGACATTTTATTAATTATTATTATTATTTTAATGATACAAAAAACTTTAAAGTCCTCTGACTCCCATCCCTCACCAACCTAGATACTTTTCTGTTCTAATTTCTGACCTGGTCCTCTGTTTATTCCCTCCTTTCCAGCACCTCTTTCCCAGGCAAAATACACCCAACAATTAAGATATTGCCTAATCCTGCCTGTGAAGGGTCCATGGACCAGGAAGACTGGGGCTGTTACAGTAGCAGGGAGACCTGGAGTGGAGCCACAGAGCACTGGGGGCTTCCTGCTAGTCCCCAGTTGCAGCCTTTGAGGGTACTGCTTGAGGCTCTATTACTATGTAGAAGCCTGGTGTGAGCAGAGTCCTAGGAAGGATTATTACTCTTTCTTGTTAACCAGACTCCTCCACTGTGCCTTTGTTATTGTCATAAACACTGAGATCCTGAAGTTTGGCCCAGTTCCCAGACTGCACAGCAGTGTGTGCGTGATCTATTTAGATCTAATTAAAAAAAAAAAAAAAAAACCAAACAACTTGGTATGGACTTCATGCTCCCAAACCTCTCTGTAGTCAGGAAAATGAGCCTGAATGAATGACTGAACTAGCTTTAACATCCACTCAATGCAATGCCTTCTTTGCTCCCAGAAGACTCTGAAGCTCTGAGATGGGCTTTGGCGAAAGCCAAGGGCTTTTGTCCCTAGCAGAGGCTGGATGTATAAGCAGGAGGCACAGACACACCCTGGCAAAGCAGAAGCAAGAGTCAACAGCTCAGTAGCAGAGCTCCCAGAAAGAGTCCCCGAAGTCCGTCTTGCTTTATGCTCTCTTCTCTTTCCAACCCAGCCTCTTTATAATTTAGCAGGAATTTGAAGTCATTTTTTCAAATGTCACAAAAGGGAAGTTAACATTACGTTTGGAACTATCTAAAATGTTTTAAGGGTCTAAGCATTCTGGACAGAGAAACAAAACAACGAAGTAGTGTGATTAAATTAACCTCAGAGGAGAATGTAATCTGTTCCCCTGGTAATTGTCCAAATTAGTCCTTTGTAGATAAATCATTATTTGTAGGACACTGTTAGTTTTAGAACAGGCTTTCAGATGCAGAAACACCAAACTGATGCCTGAGGGTGGAAAAGAGAAGGTCATTGTCATGGCTACCTGGCAGCTTCGGAAGGGCTCTTCTTGAAAAGGCACTGCACCACCGGGCTTAGATGGGAAAGGAGCTCCCAGGAGCAGCTTGGTGACACTCGGATTCAGGCTGCCTGCAAGTGACTGCTCTGGCTGATTGAATTAATGTGAACCTTTCACTGAACTGCAAGGATCAGAGGATCCTTTCCCAAGAGGCAGTCTGGGGATTCCGTATTTCTGATTCACCTGCATAAACACAGCGTTTGAACATAGGACTCCATGAAATGCTACGTTTGGCCTCAACCCTCAAAACTGCTCACAGCCTCAGTTTCAGTTTCCTCATTTGTAAAACACTGTGAAGATGGCTCCCTGGAGGTTCTGAGGACTGTGGACTGTGCTTGGCACATGGAAGGTGGCAACACCTCTTATCTGTGGTGAAACTGTCACCCCGAGGGCCGGCCGCTTGTTCTTCCATCCTTCCTGCGCCCTTTTTCTTTGATAGTACCAGTGATTGGCTAGCCATCTTCCAAGTGAGCACAGTCCCCACTTATGAAAAGACACTAAAACTCCGAGTACACCCAGACACATATAGTAGGTATTTTTTTTGCTATAGATACAATATGTATGAACACACACACAAAAAGTATACACGTGTATCACATATTGTTACATATATGCACATATGTGTGTACATGTAAATACTTTATGTATACATTATCCGTACCATAGAAATAAATCTATAGTAAACATACATCTATAGTAAAGAAAATCTACATTAAGCATTAGTTATCTCAGCTTTAAATTTTTAGCTAAAATACACCTAAAATTTTTCTTTTTTCTATTTTTTTTTTTTTTTTTTTTGGTGTGTGTTAACACGAGGATTGTTTTGGGAACCTGGAGGTAGGATGGGCACCACTAGTATCAGGTGTTTCCACAGTCTCATCAGGGTAGTCTTTCAAAATAATATATTTCTATTAATCTTTGAGAATTTCCTCCAATGTATTTTGAGCATATTCACTCTCCACCCCTAGCTCCTCCCGGATCCAGCCCTTCTCACTCTCCCAACTTCACTTCTCATTTCCCCATCAGGGTCATCTTGAAGTTATGTTAACTAGGAGAGTCTGGTGAGAAGGCTTCCTAAGGAGAAGCTTCTTCTCTGGTAGGGCCTTTCTTAAATAATGGCACCAGTTTACAAGTTTCTTTTCTGTTTATTCCTGCCTTTCTCCCCCATAGATAGAATGCAGATTTACTCTGTATAGATTTCTATCTGTCCATATTTGTAGTCCTGGCTCGACACATAGGAGACCCTTTGCAAACATGAGCTGAAGGAGTGAGCGACTGTGTAATGTTCCCTCTGCTGCTTCTCCCTACAAAAATGCATTTTGCATACAGCCTGGACCCTGGCTGAGGAGAATGCTGTGATGTTGTTGGTAGTCATCATCCATAACTACCTCTCCACACAGCTCCTTCTGCAGCATCCTCACCTCTCCGTTTTCCCACTCTGAGCCCCGAGGAATTGCACTAGGCAACATTTGACTACTATGGAGGAGCTTGGTATCAGAGAGACAGGTGCCACCAGACATGACTGAACTGCCATGTGCCCCACCATGCATTCTTTGGAGAAGCTTTGCGTAAATGTGGGTGTTTCACATATTTCCTGAGTGGTACAATTGTCTTCTGGCCACTTCCTCCTTTCCGAAAAGCAGTCTATGGGCACAGCTCTTTGCTTTTAATTCCACGGTTTAGAGATTCTCATTCCCTTAGCAGGGTTGTTCATTTCCCTGGAATCTAGAGTGTGTCATAGCAACATGACACATGAGTTTTCCTGTATCAGGAAAAGGTAGATATTTGTACAGTTGTCATGACATACAAGTGTCTCATCAGATGAGGAAAGAAGTCTCGATAGTGCTGAAATCATGGACTCTTGTGAAAGCTCCTGGGGATTGGCTTGTGGCATTCACAGAAACACACAGACCACCCCTGAGCTCATGGAAGGTCACATTCTGTGCTGCAGTGTGTTAGGCATGAGTAGAGATAAAGCCACACGTTACACGGAACACGAACGAACCTTGAATGTGTTAGTAATGCTTGTGTTTGGTGTTTGGTTGGAGGGAAAAAACCCTCAAACTAACTTAGATCATGGCAGATGTGAACAAAGTATAGTTAAAAAGCAGAGAGGAGATGGGGAGTCTCAAGGAAGGCCTGCTCTAGTTGCTCTCTCTCTCTCTTTTTAGATTTTATTTATTTGTTTTCTGTCAGAGTCTCAATACAAGGCTTCAAACTCACTGTGTAGCCCAGGCTGACCTGGAACTTTCCACCTTCTTGCCTCTACCTCCTGAGTGCTGAGAACGTGGGTGTGGACCGCCCCACTCACTGCTGAGAGCGTGGGCATGGCCCCATCATACTCTGCTGAGAATGTGGACGTGGGCCTCCACATTCATGTCCATTTTGTTTGTTTTGTTTTTGTACACATCCTAGCCCTGCATTGTAAGTGTTCACTTTATTCTTAGCAGCCCCAGGAGTCAAAGAGTGGTACCTGGGGCTAATTTCTTCCATGTTGGGATGCAACAGGCAAGAGAAAGTCTCTTCAGATCTCAGACTTGACATAAGTCATGTGTCATCTTTTTTTTTTCATCTCAAAAATGGAAAGATGGATTGTGTGGTTGGTTTAAGTGAATCTGAGCCTGACCCTGAAGTTGCAAATGGGAGTTGAACTCATCATGATGGAGAAGTATTGGAGGTGATTGAGAAAATAGTCAAATGCACCTGCTGTTTACAGGATTGAATTTGGAACATAAAAAGTGTGTGTGTGTATGTGTGCATGTGCATATGATGTGTGTGATGCATATGACACATATGTAGTATATATATGTACACACATGCATATATAACATGTATATATGTATATGATGTATAAATATATGTGTATATAGACAACACACACATATTATCCGAGATGTCACGCATTAGTTTCACTTCTGGCTGAGTGGGCCCTTCTGTTGTGCTGTGGCATTTGAGCTGAGGCCTTAATGTATGGGTGTAGCCATCCAGGGCCTTCTCTTCCCTCTTCATACTGCACAGGAAGTGTTTGAGATAGCCCTGGTCCACTATGAGCATTGATCAGGAGCGGCCTCAGGTTAGAAGAGTACAGGAACAAGAAATGATATGCTGGCTGGGTGAAGTCATAGACTAGAGTTTTTCTCACTGTGTCAGAGTTTGTCCCGTCTAGTACATTGGATTCAGGAATCCCCTTGGGGTCATTTCAGGAATCGCTCATGAAATCTCATGCTTGTATAAATACATTGACTTAGCAAAATGTTAGTTGAGGCCTCATCTCCATGGTAGTCCTCTAAATATGTGTGAGATGTTTCCAGGGAACCCCTAAGGAAGGTCCCCAAGGCTTTGGTGTCAATCTAGCAGTGCCTGGTGTTTTTTTATTGGCTCTGCTACGTTCAGCAGTATAGTTATGCGGCATGTGAGAATCTCACTGTCACAGAAGAAGCTTTCCAGGTTACTGGCATTTTCTTTGGTGGCCTGTCTCTGAAGAGGTTTTTAATTCCACTTTATACCTCTGCTGGAGTAGCCAGAGTGAACATAGAAAGGCTCCTGGTCACTGAGCTCCTGTTTGGAAAGCTGAAAAGAAGGTCTGGTTATCCACTCTATCCGAATTGCTACTCGACAGGGGCGGTGGGATTGCTCTCAAAGGAGACTGCAAAGGGCTACAAGGAAGTCGTAATTGTACACCAAGCCAACAACAACCAGGACTGTAACTGAGGCACCATGAGGAAAGAAGGAGATGAACTGTTTCCTTCGGTAAGAAGGTAGCAGAAGGCTAGGTTTGGGGAGTGAGGCAAATGAGGACTAATTCCTCTGTAAAGTAAGGGATGCTTGCTTGTACTGGACTGCAGCAGCAGCAGCACAGAGGTGAAAGTGTGTGTGTGGGTGCTCCACGTGCAGAGTCCCCATCTGGCATTATTGTTCCAAAGCTATGGAACCTTGTGTAAAAGACTCTCTCTGAACCTTTCCTTTTCCTGTAATGGAATGGAAAAAAATAGTACCCATTTCACAAGAATGTTCTAAGGATAGAACAAGTTACAAAAGGTCAAGTTCTTAGAATACTTGGTAAATATTAGCTGTCACCACCACCACCATCATTCACTGTTACTCTCTATACCACCAACTTGCTCAAACCTCTCATCATAGCTCTTTCAAACATCCGTAGTGGTATTTATATACGTGCACAATGAACGGTATTCTTCTGCAAAGAAAAATTAACTCATGAGATTTGCTGGTAAATGGATGGAACTTAAAAATATTATATTGGGTGAGGTCACACAGATCCAGAAGGATAAGTGTTGCATATTTTTTTCTCATCTGCATTTCCTAGCTCCACATCTTTAGAGATGAGTATAACCCAGAGTACTCACAGGAAGCAGGGAAGTAAAGGTGACCATGGGAGGAAGGGGAGGAGCACAGAGACGGGAAGAGCCAGTTAGAGATTTATAAAGGGGGAAATAAAAACAGGGGCTTTGATTGGGAGGTGGGGAGGGAGGTCAAGAGAACAGCCCTCATTCTTACTATGTTGATTCTGTATTTCATCATGTCTTATCACTTTAATCTTGTTATGTTATCTTTGTGAGCCAGATAAGAGTTCAGCTTCCTGGGAACATAGATAAATGGACTTATAAGTGATTAAATAAAACATTCATTATATTTTCAAAGATTCATGCTGAGATGAATAAAATATATTCAATATATAGCATTTAGAGTATGTGTGCACATATACACATATAAGCTCTCTACTTTATTCAATATATAGTATACAGAGTATATGTGTGCATATACACACGTATACTCTCTACCTTTATTTCTTAGTTATTTCAGGGGCAGGGACTCTCACAGGCTGTAGCTTGACAAGTAGGCTAGGCTGGCTGTCCAGTGATTACAAATGACCCCTTCCTCCCACCCCATTTCTGTTCATGGGCTCTGAGGGTGGAAGTCAAACCTTTGTGCTGCAAGGCAAACACTTTACTAACTGAACTGTACCTCAGCCTCCTGAATTCCATATAACAGTAGAACAGAGAGCTTACATCAATATGTACAAAGGGCACTGGCTGTGTAGCATGCTTTATTGCTTCAGTAATATTTTCTTTTCCCTTGGTCTTGTCCTTTTTAGCCTTATAAGAATACATAAATCACATGTACTTGAAGTTTTCTGATGGCACAAGAAGGAATTACAAATTAAAACAATAGTTTAAGGACACATGAAAGATTTTTCATATTAGTATTAAAAGTAAACGCTTAGGGAAGAAAACCGATATAATGAATGGTAGCTTCTACAGAAATGACTGAGTGGTCACCTCGGGTGATTAAAACTCAACATGGAAACACAGTGAGGTGCAATTTCCAAAATACTAATGAAATGCTAGGGTCAGTTAATAGAAGAGCTCAAAACACATGGCAGCTAAGTCCTGTTCTTGAGCCATGCCTGTGTTTAGTATTTGGATGTAGGCACTGTGTCTTAACACAAATGTAGAGAAGCTGGGATGGATTCTGAAGAGGGTGGCCAGGAAGGAACTGCTATAGAAAGTCATGGAGAAGCTGTGGGGTTTGGGATTGTGGGTCAGAGACAGAAGGTGTAGTGCGTTCTGTGAACAACCTTCAAATATTGGAATACATCATCAGGAAGGGCCTTAGACCGAAGGGACATGCCTTGGCACAGAGCAAGAGATTACAGTGAGGCAAAATTACTTTTTTTGTAATAAAGATTGTTTCTGGTAATTCCCTTCCAAAATAAGGACAGGCTACCTAGTAAGCAGTGGGTTTCTCATCCCAGATCTCTAGACATTGAAATCCCTTGTCAGTTTCCCAAATGGATCCTACTTTGGGGAGAGAGACCAGACTGATCATCATCCAAATGCAAATCTGTGCTCCAGCATGAGCCCAGGGATCCTCATGCAACACCACGGGCACTCCTGCAACATCCACCAGAGACTGCACAAGAGGAGAAACACCCCAGAAGCCAACCTGTGTGTGATAAGCCTTGACTCTCTGGGTGATATGACACAGAGTCCTTTCGACTAGAATTAGGACAATGTTATCTTGGGAAATGGAAAGGACTTGGGCCATGGAGCTTCGGACTTCCTAGACAACTAACTGCTCTATCTTGTTCTGGCATAAACTGTGCTTAGCTTTGTGCGTGTGAGAGTTATAATGGGCAACGCCTCTATGCAAACTAACATGATGCTGGTTTTTTTTTTTTTTAGGACAATCGTATCCATACGTCCAAGTACAACATTCTCACATTCTTGCCAATTAATTTATTTGAGCAATTCCAAAGAGTGGCAAATGCCTATTTCCTCTTCCTCCTGATACTACAGGTAATCTTTAAGCTGTATTTCTTCATTATCTACTTGTTGAAAGTATTTCTATAATTACTTAGTTAAATTGCTTATGGTTATATAAGGCTATTCTTATTAGATTTTTAGTGTTATTACTACTTTTTTATCTTAAAAATCAACTCCCATGATGAGAGAGAGAGAGAGAGAGAGAGAGAGAGAGAACATTTATCACTTTTCTGTTGTATTAGCATCTGTCTCCTTAGTCAGTCACTGCTGCTCAAGGATTTCGTGCAGTTATTGTCTTGAGCACATGTCAAGACACTGCCCAGGATGAAGGCAGTTCAATAAAACCAAAAGAACTGAAATTAGAGGGTTTGAAATTTCCCTCAGAAAAAATATAGTTAAGAATAACTGGATATTTCTTGTGCAAAAAACCAAAATCAAAACCAAAACCCAAAAACCAAACAAACAAAAAAACCCAAACCAGATTAAACCAGACCAGACCAGACCAGATCAAATCAACCAACCAAAAGAACCTAATGAATGAACAAATTGCTATTCATGAAAGGAAATGTAGCCCAGGATCTCTACTCCCAGTGTCATAAAGTTGCTTTTGGATTTTTGATGAGGCCTTTCACAGCATTCCAGAATTTGGAATTGATTTTCTAATAGCTCTTAGAGTCTCAGGCTTTTGTTCATACAATTTTATATTTGGAAGGGACAGTTGAGATGGCTCTTTTTAATATTATTTATTGATGAATGTCTGGGAATGTGAAGGGGAGATGATGTGTAAAGCAATGGATTAGCAACCAGGGAGCAATAGTAGCGTCTTCTGCTGCTCACCCAGTGTTTCTGCTGCATCTCCAGGAACCTTTTGCTTTGTTTTCTTATTGTGTCTTTTAAAGTTATTTTTATTTGAATGGACATGTAATGATATACATATTTATGAGGTATAGTGTGAGAATTCAGATCATGCATGTATGTAATGGTCAAGTCAGGGTGATTAGCTTTCTATATCCTTAGGCATTGATCAGTCCTTTGTGTTGGGAAGCCTTGACTCTGTATCTTCTGGTTGCTTATTTGGCCTGTAGTCACCAAGTGTGTTGCAGGATGCTGGAACTTAGTTCTATAAATTTTTTTTTTAGAACTCAGGTTTTTTTTTTTTTTTTTTTTATGTTTAAGAAATCGCACAGAATCTATTTTTTAAAATCGATTTAGTTTTGAGATATTTTTGGGGCTTGGTATCCCCTTCATGACAGTTTCTACTGGACTGTTCTCTGCCTGACGACCCTGAAGCAGATTCCCAGTGAATCCGATTTGTTTAAAAACCCAAAACAAAACATATTTGTCTAATAGGGTCACATGCTTGTTACTACATCTGTCTTAGGTAGTAGCACAAGAGGTAGAGGCACACAGGGATAGTGTGGGAGTCAAAGAGACCCAGGTACATATTTTAGCAGTGTTTGTGTTTGCTAGGATTTTCAATGCCTTAGATGCTTCAGTTGTAAAACTTGGATAGGAAACTAAGGACATGATAGCTTCAGATTGTTCTGACTCATTCACAATGTATTCTGTGTATGGTAGGGGAAGCATTGTGAATGTGGATTCATAGCCCATGAGTTTGTACAAATCATTCTAGCATAGAAACTAACTCAAAATTTCAGAGTATCCAATGATTTAAGATGCAAATACCTGGCTAGCCCCTTTCTAAGGTAGATGATCAGAGGCTCTCTGGCAAGTGTTGTGAGGGGGATTGGTAACTTCCTAAAGACTGAGATGAGAAGCTGACGGAGCAGTGACAATGTAACAACCAGCTGAAAGATGTGTGTCTGAGAAAGAGCTCAAGGACCCTGGTTTTAAGTTTTATTTTATTTTAATCAGTGTGAAAGTTGGCCTAAAAGTATTTCTCAATACGTTTTGCAATTGAATGCCTGCAATTGAATCCTCTTAGCTAGTTTACTTTTGTACAGCTAGCCGAACTAATCCCATTTATTTCTGCAAGTCTTATACAGTTAATTGACACAGTTTAGAAGATGATGTTTTTCTAATTTAAAAAGTCTTAAACAACTGAAAATGTTGCTTCAGCTTATTCCAGAAATCTCTTCCCTGACATGGTTCACCACCATTGTGCCACTCGTCCTGGTGATCTCGATGACAGCTGTCAAGGATGCCACCGATGACTATGTGAGTATTCACATCTGAGAATGCTTGGTGTTTCCATTTTAGTCGTATTTCTACCTTTTCAGAAACAGAGACCTAGCCAGAGGGGCTAAAGAGTGGCCAAGTGTGAGACAGAGGAAGGCTTGTAATTGATTTATGTGATGTTCCTTCACAGTTGTTGTATGTATAATTTTTAATAAATCCATAATTTGATCTGAGTCATTTAAAATTGGCCACACTCAAGTGTATAATGTACTTGCTTAATGCTGTATGTGTCTGTCCCCTAACGAAGTGCTTAACGAATTTCAAGGTATCCATTGATACTATGACATCTGAGGTTGAAAATGAGAAAGCCTGACACAAGTATGATGTGTGTGTATGTGTGTTTGTGTATGTGTGTTTATGTATGTATGCATGCATGCATGCATGCATATATCTATTTATACACACATTTTGAAATACAAAAGGAAAATCATTTATTCTTATAATTATGTCTATGAACTAAAGCTTCATGTCTTTGAAATCACCCCTGTTCATCTGAGGGTGTGGCTGAAATAACTTTGTCCCTGGGTTAGCTTATTGTCTCTATGATACATGTGTCTCTAATTTGGACTCGTTATTGGGCCTTGACAGTTCATATAGAAACTCTTATCTGAATGGCTTCTAGTTTTGGAGCCTAAAGGAAAGCTCCTAATATTTGGATTTTCCCTAGAGATATAAGATGCTTACTTTGCTGGAGCATACAGTACGAAGTTTGATCACTTGGTCGTAAAACATAAACTCATGCCAAGTGTGATTAGTATTTTATTCTGATTTCTGTTTTAAGTGGGTGGTGTTGCATAATATTACTGTTAACCACTAGGATATCTGAAGAATGAAATATATGTTGTTAAAAGCAATTCCTCAGGTTTTAAAAGAAAACCACAGGGCAGACTGATCTGCTGTAGCAAGTGCAGAGTGTGTATGTGAGGGATAGGACTTCCAGTTTCTGCTGGAAGCTCTCAAAACTGGTGTAGGTCTTCTCTGGACTATGAGGCAAAGGGCATGCCGTGTTCTTAGAAACAACTAGAAATGTGTAAGAATTAGAGTTGTGGGTCTCGAGGGCAGTATATGCGTGCACATAGAGAGAGGTTTCTGGTGCTGATGTGTGCGCCAGGATGAGCTGTAGGAAGGTGAGCATTGATATGCTGTGCATGGAACTCTGCTCCAGGTGAGTGCAAGCTGTACTCATGTTTGGACAGCAACATTGTCTAAACAGATGAACTCGAAATATGCTTAGTGTTGCTGTTAGGATCGATGGTGGTCTCTATTAAACTTTTTTTTTTCAGTTCCGTCACAAGAGTGATAATCAAGTGAATAACCGGCAGTCTGAGGTGCTCATTAACAGCAAGTAAGAAATCTGTTCTTTGGCCTGCCCTCCTTCCTTCCTTCCTTCCTTCCTTCCTTCCTTCCTTCCTTCCTTCCTTCCTTCCTTCCTTCCTAAGATTTATTATATGTAGTGTTCTGCCTGCATGTATGCCTCCAGGCCAGAAGAGGGCACCAGATCCCATTACAGATGGTCATGAGCCACCATGTGGTTGCTGGGAATTGAACTCAGAGCCTCTGGAAGAACAGCCAATGCTCTTAACCTTTAAGTCATCTCTCTAGCCCTCTTTGGGCTTTTTTAAATGATTGGCTTTCTATTTTAATTAAGTGAGTATTTTTGTCCTTTAACATATTGGAAGTTGAAGCATAGTTTGATCATTGTTTCATGAGTCTTTTTCACACTTAGCTAATTCTTTGGGAGTTTCCTTTGTGGAACACAGACATGTTTTTGATATTGTAGTACCAAGTAAGTAGCAACGACAGGCTTTTATATGCCTTCCATAGTTGAATTTAGAACACATTATCCACAGTAATATGAATTTCCCTCGTATTTGATTTTATGTATTAATAATATCACACATGGAAGCAGTACTTCTAGCATCAGCAGGGATTTCAGACATGAGTATGTTTACCCAAACAACAGGGAAAACATGAGAGAATTGGGAAGAAAAATGTCAAGTTTCCTTCTAATGTTTCTTTTTATCTTACTTAGTTTTTTGTATGGACCACTTTTTATATTTTTTAAATTTTTAATGTACTTCCTGAACTATCTTGTGCAGTAATAGGCGTCTGCATTTTTCAGGCATGTTTCATTTGCATGATTCTCTGTCTTCCCTGCCCCTCGTCCCACTGTATTCTCTCACCTCCAGCATCCTCCTGTTCCAAATGTTCTGCTGCCTTCCTCAACATCATCTTTTAAAACTTCTCTATTTTTCCAGCCTCATGGGCTCCTTTCTCGTTTTGTGGGCTCTACCTGAATTTACTCTCATCTGGACATACATATTTAACAGTTAGAGGCTAGGATCCACATATGAGGGAGAATATACTGACTTGTCTTAGCCATTGAGCTTGGGTAAATAGAATGTCTCTGTGAGAGGTGGCTCAGTGGTTAAGAGCACTTGTTCCTGCAAATGAGTTCCCAGAACTCACAACTGCCTGTGACTTTAGCTCTAAGGGGATCAAATGATTCTGACCTCAGAGGACAAGTGCATTCATATGCACACATACATAATTAAGACTCATAAAATAATTATTAAAAAAGAATATTTCAGGGCTGGAGAAATGGCTCAGTGGGAAAGAGCACTGGCTATTGCAGACAATCTAAGGTTTAGTTCTCTGTTAATTCCAAGAGTCCAGTGCCTTCTGCAGGTACCAAGTA
Source organism: Arvicanthis niloticus (assembly GCF_011762505.2). Lineage (NCBI taxonomy): Eukaryota > Metazoa > Chordata > Mammalia > Rodentia > Muridae > Arvicanthis > Arvicanthis niloticus. The sequence continues at coordinate 97,430,136 of NC_047659.1, read as the reverse complement.
CACACGTGTGTATACAGACATAGATGTGAGCAAAACACTCTGACACACAGAATAAATTGAATATTGAAAAAAAAACTAAAGAAAATGGTTTCCGTTTCCAACCATTTGCCTGCAAATTACATAATTCTATTTTTCTTCTAGGCTAATTGAAATTCCGTGTGTATATATACCCTAGTTAGGGTTTCCATTGCTGTGAAAAGACACTATGACCAAGGCAACTCCTATAAACGATGACGTTTAATTGGGACTGGCTTACAGGTTCAGAGGTTTAGTCCATTATCATCGATTGTGAGAGGCATGGCAGTGTGTAGGTAGACAAGGTACTGGAGGAGCTGAGAGTTCCACATCTTGATTTGAAGGCAGCCAGGGTGGAGACCGTGTGCAGCAGGCAGCCAGAAGGAGGCTCTCTTCAGCACTGGGCAAAGCCCATCTACACAGTGACACACTCCAACAGACCCCACCTCTTCCAACAAGACCACACTCCTAATAGTGCCACTTCTTATGGGCCGAGCATACCCAAAGCACCACAGTACCCCATTGTCCTGGTTCATTGATCTGTTGATGGAGATGTAGAGTGCTTCCATTTCTTAGCTATTGTGAATTTAGCCGTGATAAACATGCCTGTGCAGCTGTCTCTGTGGTAGCACACAGAGACCTTGGGTATATGCCTGAGTGTGACAGTGGGGTCCTACGGAAGCTCTATCTTCAGTCTTTTGCAAAGCCACCACGTGTTTTCCACAGTGACTGCACTAGTTCACACTTCTGTCTGCAGTGAGAGTTCTCAAAACCTACATCCTCTTAAGCATCTGTTGTCATTTATTTTCTCCATGATGGCCATTCTGCTTAGGGTAAGATGGAATCTCAAGATAATTTAATTTTGCTTTATTCTGATGGCTAGAGATAGGCTACACTTTTAAAAGAGTTTCTTGGCTGTTTGCATTCTTCTAAAAAGTATTTCTTCAGATCAGCGGACCATTTGTTGATTGGCAGGATTTTTGGCATTTAATTTATGCAATTATTTATATATTCTTGATATTTACCCCCTTTCTGAGGCACAGATCACAAGGATTCCCTCCCCCCTTCAGTACAGATCACAAGGATCCCCCCCCCCCCCAGTAGGCTTTCTGGTTGTTCTGTTGGTAATCACTCTGTTTTACAGGAACGTTTTAATTTCATGTATTCCTACTTGTCAGTTCTTGGGGCTGTTTCCTGTGCTGTCGGCGTTTTATTCAGAAATTTGTTGCTTATTCCTGTGTTCTGAAATGTTTCCTCTGTGCTTTGCTTTAGTGGTTTCAGTGTTCTTGGCTTTAAGGTGTTTAAGAATAAAGTAAATATTGAAAAAAAAAAAAACAGAAAATGCTTTCCATTTTCAAGCAAAATTAAATTTCTATTTTTCTTCTGGGCTAAATGAAATTCCATTGTGCATATGCACCCCATTGTCACGGTTCATTGATCCAATTTGAAATGGTCATTTTTTGGGCATGGTGAAACATATGGATCTCTTTTCATTCTTCTTCAGGTGGATATTCAATTTTGACAACATTATTGAAAGGCTGTCTTTATTCCCAGTGAATGGTTTTGATTTTTTGTCAAAAATGAAATGAGCACAGCTGCGTGGGCTATCTATGGGTCTTTTATTATGTGCCATTAGTTTACACAGCTGTATTTATGCTGCTAACACCACACTGTCTTTATCATTATGGGTCTGTAGTATAGTTTGAGGTCAAGCAATGGGATGCCTCTGGGTGTGTTCTTTCTGCTTAGAAGTGCTTTGGCTAAATGTGATCTTTTGTGTTTCCATATGAACTTTAGATTTTTTTTTCTAGATCTCTGAAGAATGTCACTGGGACATTGGTGGATCAGTAGATTCTTTTGGATAGGATAGTCATTTTTCCCAGTATGAATCTTGAAAATCCAGGAACATGGAAGTCTTTCCATTGTCTCATGTCTTCTTCAATTTTATCTGTCAGTGTCTTAAAGTTTATCTCCTTGCTTAGCTTTATCCCCATATATTTTTGAATTATCACGAATGAACATTTTTCCTGATATCTTTTCCAGGAAGTCTGTTGTTAGTGCATATAAAAACTATTAATTATTGCATATTGACCTTGTATCCTGCTACTTTCCTGAGGCTATTTATCAGCTTCAAGAGTTCTTTGATGGAGTTCATTGGAGTCTTAAGTATAGAATTGTATTGTCTGTAGAAGGGATAATTTAATTTCTTCTTTTTGAGTTTTTACTCCCTTTATGCTTTTTTTCTTGCCTTGCTACAGTATGCCTATGCTGAATAAGACTGGAAAGGGCACCCTTGTCCTGTGCCAGGGTTTAAAGGAATTGGTGTAATGCTGGCCAGAGGCTACCACATGTGGCCTTTAGTATGTTGGGCTGTCTTCTGTCTACTTTTGATTTCATCAGTGCTTCTTTTTTCCTCACTTCACAAGGTTTCTCTGTGTAGCCCTGGCTGTCCTGGAACTTGCATTGTAGACCAGACTGACCTTGAACTAAGAGATCTGGCTGCTTCTGCCTCCTTGAGTGCTGGGACTAAAGACATGCACCACCACCCTGCAGTCATCAGAGCTTTTTATCAGTAAAGTTGTTGAACTTTGTCAAATGCCTTTACTGTATCTACAAAGAAGATCACATAGTTTCTGTCTTAAGTCTGTTAATGTGGTATATGACATTTTTTGATTTGTTATGTTGAACCCATCTTGTGTTCTTGGGATGAAATCATCTTGCTTATGATGAATACCTTCTTAATACGATCTTGTATTAGGTTTAAGAGCATTTTGCTGAGGGTCTTGTCTGTTAGAGGAATTGGTCTGCAGTTTTCTTTCTTTGTCTGGTTTTGGCAACAGAGTTACAATTGCTTCATAGCATGCATTTGGTTGTGTTTTTTCTCTATCCTTTTGGAAAGTTTGAATAGTGTCAGTATTAAATCTTTCTTGAAAATTTTGTAGAATTCAGCAGTAAATCCATCCACCCTTATCTATGATGGCATCTTGGGGGTCCCAGTCTTATGCAGGTCTTGTGCAGATAGACAGCTACAGGAAGTTTGTGAGTGCAATGCCTGTGTCCCCTCCACCAGACATCTTTGTACTGCACATTTCCTCTCTTCCCTAGCTCTGACATTCCTTCTGCCCTCCCCTTCTGTACTGTTTCCTGATGGGGTATTACATTTTCTAGTTGAGAATCTGCAACAACAAACCCAAACACCACTGGGCTTAGCGTGTCAGCTGCTGGTACACATTGTGTATGTTTCTCTGTATCTTCTAAATGGAAGGGTGGGGCTCTTGATCCATGGGAGAACTGATGAACTGTGCCATCTTATTTTATTGGAATGGAGACCTTTGGCTTACACAAGGGAGAAGATGCTCCTAGTACTTTCATCTTTAGCCTCTTAGGTTGCTTGTATATTATAGTTACACCATTGTGATCACATATGATTACATATGGTCACACCATTTTTGATCACATATGATTGCATTATGGTTACATCATTGTGATCACATAGCATATAAAAAGATCTTGCATATTTGAAGGGAAAACTTGAGGAGAAGAATCTTTCTGGTTTTCAAAAGCAATGTCACTGAGACATTCTTCCATGGGTTTAACAATGAATTCAGAAGTAAAGTAATGGGAATAGTCTGACGTGCTGTTTGGATTCAGTGAAAGTACAAAAATAAAATTTCTCTTTACTACATATTGCTAATTCACAATAAAAATATTTCAAAAAGTTTCACTTTCAAAAAATTAATTGCACTTTTAAAAAAGTCCTGGCTTGGCCATTTCCTGGGCAGTTTCTGTTTACCAGCTTTGCAGACAGAAGGATTTGCTTGCCAAAGGGCTGACTTTTGTACACAAGCTGCAAAGCCGTTATAGTTATTATAACAATTTTCCGTCATAACCAATGACTATGCTGCATAGATAGAATTTTTCAGGGTTGAGTTTCTAAAGGGCAACTATTTTCCCAAATGAGGTGCATCTTGATATAATAGGCTGTTGTAGCACTTTCAGAAGTCTGCGCATGGAGTTTTCAGCAGCAGCCCTATTTTCTTTTAAGGTTTATATAACACAGAATTGTTGAAGCCCCTTCAAAGAGCCTCTCACGCAATACTGACCCCAGGTTTTGTAGAGGAGGTTGACACCACACACCCTTCAGCAAACAATGTGGGAACCCAGCTCTTTTTCACCTCAAAATTGTCCTCTGGCCTTTTACTCTCCTTCGTCCTTCGGTGTCTGATGTCCAGTGTAGCTGGCTCTGCTGTCTTTCCTCAGCATCTGGGGCTCATCATGTGTGTTCCCCCTTTGCCACTCCGGATGGCTCCAATCTTTCTTGGCTCCAGTTGGACTCCATTCCAACCGATTCTCTTATTATACATGGGACTTACATATGCAGCAAGCCCTACTGTAATCTCTAAAATTTGGGTTGTTTTCTCATTTACAAAAAGTAATAGATTGAGGTTCAGAATCCCTTTTGAAAACCCAAGCCCAAGCTCCAGAGATCTTGGGAATGTGAGACTATTAACTTTAGACATGTAGTTTGGTTTCAACCCAAGCTCAAAGGATTTGATTGTCTTTATTGAAACGATGTTTTGATAGTATTTGGTTGACTATTCATTTGAATAAAATTTTCTTCACTAAAACTTTCTACTATTGGATCATTCTGCCTTCAGTTCCCTGAGACATGCGTAATGGATTCATTTTCTCCATGAATTTTAGATTAGCATATGACTGGTCTATTGTGGATAAAAATGTTAGAAAATTAAGACTATGCATAAAATACAGAAGTTATTGTTTGCTTCCCAGATCCATGTTAACTTATATTTGACACATTCTGTTGTTCTTTCTGTCTCCCTTGCCTTTTCTGTTCTATTCCTCTGTGCAATGTTCTTTTCAGATACAATTGTGATTGTACTATGTTCTACCATGCTGGTGACCTATCTACCTTCATCCTACAAAACTTATGGGTGTGGTCTTATTTGGAACAAAATTGTTTATTTTTGCAGGTATAATTTAGATGTTGAGATATGATGTCCCTGGATCAGGGTATATACTAGACTCAACCACAGATGTCTTGAGATAGAGAAAAGAGGACAATCTGGAGGAGGGGGAGAAGAGAGAAGGGGAAGGGGAGGAGGAGAGGGTGAGGATGAGGAGGAGGAGGAGGAGGCAGGCATTCGAGCCACCTAGCTTCATTAGAAGGAACCTCTAGGGCCACTGGAAGCTAGCAGCAAAGCAGACAGACCTTTTCCCATTTCTCCGAGGGATTTCATTCTTGTGCACACCTTGCCAATAGAGAGAATAACATTCTGCTCCTTTAAGTCATGTATTTGGGGTGATTTGTTACCACAGTCCAGAGAACACCTTTAGTGACTTCTAAATTAGATCTAAAGACAAAAGAAGCTTGGAAATGTCCTCACTGATGAGATGACTTGCAGGTGCAATTGACCAGTTACTAAAATAAGGAAGTGTGGGAGATCCCAGGAGACAGGAACTGAAACTTGCTGGAGGAATGAAATGGACTCCAAAGAATGGAGGAAGAATGATACTCCATGCCAGATGGGCAAACTACCAGGTCTGGCTGGCTCTAGACGCTGGCATGGAGGGCAGAGATGGCCCACGGGGCCACACAGACCTTGCCCTCCTAGTAAGGTTTTCTGAATTGGCTGGTTGACAGTTTGTGTTCACCCCTGGCCCCATCTGGTGTCCTTGTCCCTCCCAGGCATGTGTGTTCAGATTGGCCTCCCCTTCACACTGCTAAATTTAAGGCTTCATTTCAAATTAAATGCTCCCCTGGCTGGCTGCCTGAGGAGTCACATGTGGAGTGCTAAGACACTCAGGCAGGGGGATGAGGCCCTTGCTTTGGGAGAGGGGGTCTGGAAACCATATGAACTGTAAATAGTTTTAGAATATAAAAAATATTAAGTTTTCTGCCAGAAGGAAAGAATTGTCCCCCACCCCCCCTTTCTAGACTTAGTTATTAAGTGTCTGTTGGAAATTACTGGCCCTGATCGCACAGTCTGTTTACTGTCTCTATCAGCCGTAGAAGGGCGTCAACTCCCTAAACACTTGCACAGTAGAATTATGGTCTGGGATCATGGAGCCTGGATTTAAACTGCTACGTGCCTGATTTCGGAAGGGAATTTGCTTTCTTCCATATAATTTTTTCCACTGAAAGTTTAATGAAACAAATAGTATAATATATGCTTAAAGATATAAGAAAAAGACAAATTAAAAATAGAAAAAGGGACGTGAACCCTGTGCCACGGGTTGCCCAGGTTCTAAGGTGCTTCTGGCCTCAGGGACAGCTCAGTGAGCATTCTTCTTGGTTGTCTTTTTGCTTTTACACCCAACCCTTCATTACAGAAGGACATTTCAAAAGGCTTTTATTTTCCCTGTGCATTAATTTGTGTGGTTACTGCCAGCCTGGCAGGAACACCCTTTCTTTCTGTTTTGGAGACCAACTGCTGATTCTTCGACCTTCTCCTTCTTCCTTTTCCTTTGGACTACAGTGTGTCTCTTCTTGCATCTCCTTTTAAAGACTAAAACCAAAGGACCTTGGAGTTGAGAGACAATGAAGGACAGAAAAATAGTATTCAACAGATAGAGTAGAGAACATTTGAGAACAACGAGTACTTAAAAATGCGGATTCGAGGTTTTTTTTTAAAACTTTATCTATTTATTGTGTTAATTTTTTATTTCTAGATATTAAAATATAATTGCATCATTGCATAATTTCTCCCTTCCTGTTTCTCCCTCCAATCCTTCCCATGTATCCGCCTACTCTCTCTCTAAGTTATGGCCTCTTTTTCTTTAATTGACTTTAATTTTTTATCAACTTTTATTTTATTTATAAATTTTGTTTATTTTATTAAATAATTTTAATTTTCTTTAATATAAATGTGATATATATCATATATATTATATATACATATACGTATCATATACACACACACTCACACACAACCTGCTTAGTGCATATAGTGTTACTTATATGTATGTCATTTTGGGAGTATCTAGTGTTGGATATGCAATAGGGAGACTCTTCTCTGGGAAAGACTTTCTCCCGCGCTTAGCATTTCTTAGTTGCCTGTAGTCCCTTGTCTAGGGTTGGGGCCCATGAGCCTTCCCCCTTCCATGTTAGCATGCTGGCGCAGTCCCTGCTTAGGCAGCGTGTTGTTGAGGCTTCCACGGTGTAGCTTCCATGGCATTTTTAGGAGACACAATCTCACAGCTGACTTCCTATTTCTCTGGTTGTAAAAATCTTTCTAGCCCATCTCCAGCCTGGTTCCCTGTGGGTTAGGTAGGGATGTTGTATTGGAGACTTTGTATCCATTGGGACTGGGCTCTACAACTGTGCATTTTGATTGGTTGTGGTTTTCTGTATTGGTCTTCATTTGATACAAAGAGTCATTTCCGTGAAGGGGGATAAGAGCTCCACTGATTGTGGGCATAGGACAAATATTTAGAATAGAGTTGAGGATTGTGCTGGCTTAGTAAGGTGGTGGTTATCAGTTGGGGCAGGCAGCACATAGTCACTTGCTTCCAGCAGTTTGAGTAATATTTTTTTGGTAATGGTCTCTGTTGCAAAGAGAAGCTTCTTTAAAGAAGGGCTGAGACATTATTAAAATATATTATTGAGCTTATTTCCAGGAAGTTTATGTGAACTCACTCTCCTGTCTGAACTGATGAATGTAGTTTTCCAACAGCATCACTGTGACTTTGGGTATTAGCTTCTTAAAAATCTGGCTCAATTTGTTAAGTGTAGAGACACACCTTGCACACCTAATTTCTAGTGATGGTGTTTTCAAACATATTTATTAGCTGTTTTTAATTTTTTATGTGACATGTCTATTTATACACGTTATTTAATATTGGCTTGTATTTCTTTCTTTTTTGTCTTTTTTTGTTTCTTAATTCTTTTTATTTTATTTTATTTCTTTCTACAGTAATTCTGTTTTTTCTTTTTAAAGATTTTTTATTGGATATTTTATTTACATTTCAGATGCCATCCCCTTTCCCCATTTCCCCTCCCTAGAAAACTACTATCCCATTCCCCCTTCTCTTTTTTGCTTTTATACATTTTTTTTTTAAATGTTAATCAAAGGCTTTATAAGTTTGGTAATGCTCAATGACAAGATACCCATACAATCAGAAGTGTAACCCAATACCCAACCTAGATATATCAACTATCTTTGACTGGCGGAGACACGCAAACATCCGCCTCCATGTTCCCCACCCTTCACCTAGCTCCTCCTCTCCTTCTCCTCCTCCTCTCCTTACTCCTCCTCTTCCTCTTCTTACTCCTCCCACCTTAGCTCCTCCTATATATCACCCTTCCTGTTAAAAAAGAATTTTTCTCTTAAAATACAATTAGAGCATAACTACACTAATTTGTGTCAGTAAGGTACAAGATTGACCTAATACCCAGTCCATCATCTTGTTGACTAACCAGAACCTCTGGCACCCCTCCTAACTAAAAGTCTTAGTTCTGAACCTGGCTTTTTTTCTTGGCTTTAGAATGAATGTCAGCTGAAAAACATCCTCTCAAATCTTTTCTCTCAAAGTAAATAGCCGGGATTGGCTATGAGACTATAAGTCTTCAACCCTGTCAGATATCCAGAATGACTGAGTTAACTGAAATTATGGGAAGCACAAACCATAGCTTCTAAAACTTAGCCAATTTATAGAGACCGCTAAACACCTGGACAGTCCCTATACTACAAAACGTTGGAGCATCTGATCTTCAGCCTTCTGGCCCAGGATTATCTGACAGACCTAGTGATGCAGAATTATTAAGGGCTGATTACTCTGTCTTGGCAGATATAATCAGTCGACTCTTCCACAAGAGTGTCCTTTTCTGGACAGTGATTTGTCTGTAGATGAAAAGAGGCAATTCTTGCCTAGTGGCTGTCTCACCACAACTGGCGTAACTTCCAAAGATGCTCAATTTGTTCTTAGAATCCAAGACAGGAAGATGTTAGGAGCTAATCAAAATGAGCATCAATACAGAAATGTTTGTAACATCAATTCTGTGGACTTCTGAGGTTTTGAAAACCAACTATCCATGTAAGGCTAGGCTGTTGTCTGTTAACTCCTCTCAGCTATTTCTAAATAAAATATAGAAAACACCCTAACAATAAACTCAGAGTCATGAGTTTGCTATAGGCCCTTAACTCACAGGCTAACCATCTCAAATCAGTTAAAAAAGTTAAAGAAGGACTAGGTCTAAGCCTTGTATTCCTAAAAGTGTTATATAGGCACAATGCCTATGAAAGTAACAATATTAATTTCACTTTTATCAATAAGAAGCTCATACCAATGAAAACCTTAAATTTGAAATCAAAGTAAATTTTGTACCATTTAAGAAATTATAACTTCATCTTAATAATAATTATACAGATTTCTACCAATAGGTTATGGCTATGCAATAAATCCTAGCTATTCCTCCCTGTTCCAACAAAACCACTACTTTTCCTTAGAAAGACAGCCCAATATTAACCACCTCAGTCCCCAAGCCCAGGGAATAGTGGTGCTGAATCTTCATTAACTTCTTCAAACTGATTATGGCCATTGAGATATTAGAAGAGGGGCAGGGGGAAGAGTAAATTGATAAGCCTCTGATGCTGTGTCTTCACTGCATACAGCTGGAATTTCAGGACATCAGAGGATTGAGCAGGTCTGCTCAGCTTGCTTGATGAGTAGATATACCAAGGCTGTGTATTCTGCAATATATAATTCTCAAAACAAATTTTAGTATCAAGATAATTTTTTGTTTGAATTCTGGAATCTAGTCTTCTGGCGGCCTGCCTCTGTCATGTCTAATCCATATAATTCTGGGAGTTTCTATGAGGGTGTGCTCCCACCATCCTCCCATTCCTGCCTTCCTGCTCTTGAAATTCCCCAACACTAGGGAATCCAAACTTTCAGGCACGAAGGCCGTCCACTTCCACTGATACCTAACCCCTAACCCCATCCCCCCTCCTCCAATTACTATGATGGTGTGTTCCAACCATCCTTTCATTCCTGTCTCCCTGCTCTCGAAATTCCCCAACACTAGGGAATCCAAACTTTCAGGCACCAAAGCTGTCCACTTCCACTGATGCCTGGCAAGACCACCCTCAACTACCTATATAGGTGGAGCCATGAGTCCCTCCCTTTGTGTTCTCGGGCTAGAAATTTTTGAATGGTTGCTCCAGCTTGTTTCTTAGGACTATTTGCTTGAAAAATTGTTTCCCAGCCTTTTACTCTAAGGTAAAGTCTGTCTTTATCACTGAGGTGGGTTTCCTGTATACAGCAAAATTCTGGGTCCTGTTTACGTATCCAGTCAATTAGCCTATGTCTTTTAATTGGGAAATTGATTCCATTGATGTTAAGAGATATTAATGAACAGTGATTGTTACTTCCTGTTATTTTTGTTATTAGAGGTGGAATTATCTTTGTGTGGCTATCTTCTTTTGGATTTGTTGGAAGAGGATTACTTTCTTGCTCTTTCTAGGGTATAATTTCCCTCCTTGTATTGAAGCTTTCCTGCTATTATCCTTTGTAATGCTGGGTTTGTGGAAAGAGATTGTGTAAATTTGTGGAATATCTTGGTTTCTCCATCTATGGTAATTGAGAGTATTGCTGGGTATAGTATCCTGGGCTGGCATTTGTGTTCTCTTAGAGTCTGTATGACATCTGTCCAACATCTTCTAGCTTTTATAGTATCTGGTGAGAAGTCTGGTGTAATTCTGATAGGTCTGCCTTTATATTTTACTTGGCCTTTTCCCCTTACTGCATTTAATAATCTTTCTTTGTTTTGTGCACTTGGTGTTTTGATTATTATGTGACAGGAGATATTTCTGTTCTGGTCCAGTCTATTTGGTATTCTATAGGCTTCTTGTATGTTTATGGACATTTCGTTCTTTAGATTAGGGAAGTTTTCTTCTATAATTTTGTTGAAGATATTTATTGGCCCTTTAAGTTGAGAATCTTCACTCTCATCTATACTTAGGTTTGGTCTTCTCATTGTGTCCTGGATTTTCTGGATGTTTTGTGGTAAGAACTTTTTGCATTTTGCGCTTTCTTTGACAGTTGTGTCAATATTTTCTATGGTATCTTCTGCACCCGAGATTCTCTCTTCTATCTCTTGTATTTTGTTGGTGATGCTTGTGTCTATGACTCCTGATTTCTTTCCTAGTTTTTCTATCTCCAGGGTAGTCTCCCTTTGTGATTTCTTGATTGTTTCTACTTCCATTTTTCTGTCCTGGATAGTTTTGTTCAATTCCTTCACCTGTTTGGTTGTGTTCTCTTGTAATTCTTTAAGGGATTTTTGTGCTTCCTCTTTAAGGGCTGCTACCTGTTTACCTGTGTTATTCTCAAATTCTTTGTTATTTATGTCCTTCTTAAAGTCTTCTATCTCATCATTAGAAGTGATTTTAAATCTAGTGGTATGGGGAATTTAGGACTTTCTTGTGTGGGAGAACTGGGTTCTAATGATGCCAAGTACCCTGGGTTGCTGATGTTCTTGCGTTTGCCTTTTGCCATCTGGATCTCCTTAGTGCTACCTGCCCTGTCTCTGACTGGAGCCTGTCTTTTCTATTATTTTAGTTGTATCAGAACTGTATGGGGTGCGTGTTACTACAGGGGTTAGAGCTGGGGCCCAAGATCTGTTCAGTGCTCAGTCGCAGACAGGAAGGAATCAGTGCTTCAGGACAGGAGTGACTTCTTGGGTCCTAGTGGGTCCCAGTTACTCCCTGTTTGGGGCGTGTGTTGCTGTCTCCTTACCTGACATACTGCCTGGGTTAGAGCTTCTGGGAGGCCTGCTTCCTCTGGGTTCTGTGAGACTGGGGGCAGAGCTTCCACCCAGGATCTGCTCAGTGCTTGGGCCCAGACTGGAAGGAACCAGTGCTCCAGGCCCAGAGTGACTTCCTGGATCCTAGTGGATCCCAGTTACTCCCTGTTTGGGGCCGTTGTTGCTTTCTTCTTACCTAAGATACTGCCCAGGTTAGAGTTCCTGGGAGGCCCGATTCCTCTGGGTTCTGTGAGGTTGGGGGCAGAGCTGCCGCCTTGTATTTCTTTCTATTCTGCTAGGAAATATATTTTAAATACTGTCTTCTAAAAGAATTCCTCCAATGGGAAGCACGGTTGTACACTAGGATACCACCTCTGGATTTCTGCTGGCTTAGTGTGAGGTTTGGTTGACATTTCTCAAACTGGAATCGATGTTGCTCCCAGGCGTATTCCTCCCTATTTTCTTCTTACAAAATAGTACAGATCAAATACATTTCTATTTTAAAACTTTCCCACCCACTCCTTGCCATTGAAAGCTTCTGACTGGTGGAGTCTTTGTAGGACCACTTCTGGCCACTCCAGGACACGGGCCTTCACACAACTGCAGTGTGTTCTTTTCCAGCTCCCCCAACCTCAGGGACTCCCTCGTGTGCCCCTTATCTAGATATCTTCCCAGTGCTATGCCAGGCAGGTAGAATGGTCACTAGAGTCTTTCTGTGCTGCTGTGGCAATGGCCAATGCTGCCACAGCTCACTGCACATCAAGAAGTTGGTCTTCTTCAGCATTCCTTCTTGTCAGCCTTTTCAGAACTGACTGATCCCACGTTGGGTTTCTCATTTGCTGGGGTCAAGCTTGGCCAATAGTGAGTGTTCTGTATTTGTAGAATTCAGTAAAATGCACTTACTTGTTTTCAGCTAGCAGGTTGCATCCCAAGACACGGATTATCCCAGAGGCCCTGGAGACGGAGAAGAATGAAGGGCATGAGCTATCTTGTAGGAGATGCAACTTGACTCTCTGAAGTGTATTATTTATTTATTTATTTATTTATTTAAAAAGAACAATGTTTTTATTCTCCAGCTTGGTGTGGTTTTTGTTTTAACCATCCACCCCGCCCCTGACTTCTTGCTATTCTTGTATTATCTCTGTTATAATGTCTCAGAGTCTTTCCAGTATGAATAGTCATATGAAACTATTTCTCACCTTTACTCTAGAGCGAAATAAGTACATGATATGAGTGACTACATACATAGCTACTTCACTCAAATCTGTACTCAGCAAATATCTCCCAAACTCACAGGATGCCAGGTGTGGTTCTACATGTTAAGAATACAGAAACAAGCAGCTAGACACAGCCTTAGCCCACTTTCCAGTGGGAAAGACAGTTTTCTATGCCCCAGTGGATGGCTCCACACCCATACACATGTGGTCAGCACCAATTGGACATAAGGCGCTAGTTATTGGGGTTGAATGCTCTAGGTGGGGGTTGGAGCAGGTCACTAGTTCAAGTGAATATAATGGCATCTTGATAGAGGTAGGATTTGCCCCAAATTGGAAATGAGCCATGTCATGATAAGTGTTCATCAAGGCTGGGGTACTGGAATAAAGTGGAATTCTGAGGGACAAAAAGAAAGCCAGCTATGATTTTTATACTTTAGACAGGGCCTTGTTCTAGAGCTCAGGCTGATCTTGAGTTCACTATGTAACCTAGGCTGGACTCACACTTGTGGTTATCCTCCTGCTTCAGTATCCCAAGTGGTGGCATTACAGGCATGAGCCACTGTGCTCAGTCAAGAACCAATTCTTATAGGTAAGAGCAAAGAATGCCAATCTCAGTTTTATGTTATAAGTCAGGAGAGGCCATGGAGGTTTTTCACAGGAAAATTGTAGGGGTAACATAGAAATTTTTCTGGTTGCTGGGTAGATACTGGACATAAGATGAAGACAAGTTATGTCCAGGTGAGATGGCAATGTCATAGACTTTGGTTGCATCAGTGAAGGCTATAAGCATAAATAGGTTTGTCTGTCTATCAATCTATCTATCTGTCTATCTATCTATCTATCTATTTATCTATCTATCTATCTACCTATCATCTATCATCTATTATTGATATATCACCTATCTATCATCTATTTACCTATCATCTATCCTTCTATGTATCTATTAATCATCTATGTTTCAAAAACCAATCAACAAATCCATCAATTATCTATTTATTTATGTATACTTAATTTATCTATCAATCAACTATACCTATAAATTATTTATCTCTCTACCATCATCATCATCATCTATTTTTCTTTGTTGGGTTTTCAAACACACAGGCACACAAGTAGAACAGTACAATGAATCTTTACCTATATATAACCTCCTGATAGCTGTCATCAACTTCATATTTTTGTTTATCCTCACATTTTGTGTTTTTAATGATCTAATTATGTATGTATGTATGTGTCTAAATGAGAATATACATATGTGTATGTTTATGTGTATACGGGGTCCAGAAAAGGGCATTGGATCTCTCAGTACTGCAGTTAGAGACCTATAAAAATGCATTTATTTTTATTTAAATATTTATTTATTTTATATTTTTATTTAAAAGATTTAAAAAATACACTTACCCATCAGACTATATACTTACCAAACTAGCAGAGCTTCCATATGTCATCTGCTACCCATACTTTCAGATGTGTTTTGAAAGTATGGATGAAAGAATTCAGTACTTTATTGGATGTGTGTGAGCATCCAGGGTGTGTGATCAGGAGTTCATAGCTCTTTGCTGAAGCCCTGAAATGAGAAATGAGGGAAGAAACATGCGGTGGTGATGTTAGTGGCTGCTTCATTATTTTTCCCAAGACTGGGAAACGAGAGGCCTGTTGAGAAATTCATTCATTCTGTAGAGGTGGAGAAAGTTGAAAGTTACTAAGGGTCAAAGCCAAATATAAAGATGAAAGCATCTGAGTATCCAGGGTAATAGTGAGGGAGTCCAAGATTTGAAGAAGATAGGAAGAGAGAGGGCCTACTAAGGATCTGCGTGTGTTCGTTATCATCTAGTGTTGTGACAGAATGCATGAGAAAATAAAATTAAAAGGCAGAAAGGGTGATTTTAGTCCATGGTCAGTTGGTTCCATTGTTTTGGGACTTGGAGTGAGACTCAGACAGTCTTGACAAGGGCACATGAAGGATGAGACTGCTCATTTCGTCACTGAGAAGCAAAAATATGGCAAGGATTATGGTCTGGATCCTAATTGTCTCCTCAAGATACTCGCTCAGTGCTCTAACTTACTCTTTTAAGGTCCCATGAATTAAGTTTCCTCACCTCTCAGTGGTACCACAGACTGTGACCAACCCTTTAATAGAGGGTCTTTGGTGGCTGCTTCTAAATCATAGCAGAATAACTAGTCAGTAAAAGAAAGACACATGGATCTATTGTTCTGTATTTAAAGCAGCCATAGTAAAGAAGGAAGGGCAATCAACTGTGAGGAATAAGATAGAACATGGGGACTGATCACAGATTCACAGTGTCACTAGAGAGTCTGTGATTGGGCTGGGGACACATTCTCCATGAGAGGAAACTCAGGCAGCCAGCACACACACATGGGGAGCACAAATGGTGCCTTCAAAGACTTGAGATAGAAATAAGCTTCACTGCCCTTATGATGAAGTGCCTCATAATAGTAAAAACAGTCACAGCTACCAGTTGATTAGTGGCAAAGCTCAAGTTCAAGTGTGTGTTTTGTGGTCCTGCAGTCTGCACTCTTTTTAGTGTTTTCACATCATTTTTGTCATAATTAGGAAGCCAGTATTTTATCCTTGAAAAATTTAAGAATTAAAAAAAATCCCTAATCCAGGCTAAACAGAATTTTCTATTTTCAGGTATCAAGATTGCCCCTGTGATGTTACCCCCTGCAGAGAGAGTCCTTTAGTGATGTTTTTTAGTTTTTGTTTAAACGATCCTTCATGACTTGCTGTCCATACATTGGAAACACGAGCTTGAACTCTGTTTCTCCTCATAACAGAGGTGCTGAGGATACAAAGCGGATGGTCCAATGGGGAGGGTGCATTATCTAGTGATCACGAGATGTGATTTATCTCCACACTGAGAGAAATGCGAATGACGTAATGGTTGAAGCCTCGGGGAGAGAGATATTTTACTTATGACCATAAGTAAATCCTGATTGAAGTCATGGTTCTGAGAAGACAAGTCTGGAGGGATCAGAGTAATAAAGTCCAGGCATATACTTTCCCGATGAGCTCACTGTACATAGGGGGAAGCTTGGAATATCTTGAAGACTGAAAGTTAATATATCCTTTATTAGACAATCCCTCGGCTCTATCAATTTTTCTCACTGGACTATTGATGACAAATGCATGGCAAACACTTTACTAGTGAAGTAATTTTTTGAGAGTGCAGGTACTCTTCATTGGGGGCTGGAAGAATATTCATGTGTTCCAGGTATTAGAGGACAAAGATGATTTACTTGTGTCTACTTAAGAACAAGATTTATATTTCCCACTATTTTCTAGGTTATTTGGTGAATATAGTTTGCACTAATAGCCCTTGTAGCCCAGATACTCAGCATGGTGTCTAGCTTACAGTGATTATTTTGGCCAAAGAAGGGTGGTCTTGAGTTCATTAATGGAGGATGACATCACAAGTCATCCGGGTGGTCACTACTCAAGAATTTCACCCATATGTTATCCTGTTTCCGGGGAATCAACAGGATAGGGGATAGGCATCACAGTTTATTTTAAAGTGAATTAATTTTTTTCTTAGAAACTAATTAGAACTAAATATGACTGCAGATCTGATGAGTGGCAGGGCTCAGAATCTCTTGGGGGTTACTTTTACTTAAGCTTTGTGTTAAGGAATTAGGGGTGTTGTTTCCAGAAACATTAGGTTTTCAGAGCAGAGCCAACCACATCAAACCACTGAAAGGTGCTTTGTACCATCACTGCTGGGATTTCACTTTTCTACTTAACACTTTTAATATATTAAAATTATAATATATAATCTGCTTCAGTAGATGTTTGCTTGTCTGATAGCTTTCAAAATTTTAGTTAAGACTGTTACCAGAGGCAATAGAAAATGCAATATGGGTCCTTTATCCTGGAATTACAACATTCAGAGCTCTTTCCTGAGAGATGTGTCAATCAACTTCTTGTATGTTGATGTCTGTGGCTCTGCTGTCAAAGGATTCTGACTGAATGGCTCTGCTTTCTCTGGTCAGTCTAGGGCGTTTCCCTCAGTGTTAATGCATGCAAGCAAAGACAATAATTATCTTCTGAAATGATTTTGAATTCCCTATGGCCTCATTATGGATTGACTGTCTATTATCTGAATCCTTCTAAGAATTTATGGAAGGTAGAGGGGCTCTGGAAAGATTGATTAAAGAAGTTTCTTTTGTATAACATTCAGTAGCTCTATTGCTCAGGCAGAAATAGTAAGCAAAGAGATGAGCTTGCTTCCAAAAGGTAAGGTTTGATATTGTCCGTATGATTCTGCCTCTGAATAAGATACAGTGGGACTCATGAACCAGGCAGGACATCTGCATGGCTGGTTGCTCTTCTCAGCAACTTGTTAAACCATCTGCACTATAGCACTACAACTTCAATTTTCCTTCCCTCCATCCTTGGTAAATGCAGTGGGAAAGCCCTTCAGCTGCCGACCACAGCAGCCCACTCCTGTGATTTTTACCACTGTGTGGTATTTTGCTAAGAAAAAGGGACAAAAAGGAGGGAGACATCCTCATTCTTCAGAAGAAATAGATTCCAGAGATATGAGCATTATGTTCATTCTCAGTGTAATGAGATCCTGATCAACAGTATAATTATTAGTGGCTTGAGGACAAGCTATCCATTTTATCCTTGCTCATCTCTGACAGTGCTGGGGTTGAAAAGAACCAGAGCCTTCTGCTGTCTAGTGAGCATCTATGTTAGGAGACCATGACTGCATGCCATCTTTGGACCAGCTGGTGTTATATACTTTGACGGTGCATCATCACCTTGCTTAAATTGTTCCAGCTCCTTAGAGCTCACTCTCTTTTAAAGCAGGTAGGATATGCTTAACACAGAAAGAAAAGTAAAAACAATAGATGCAGATTTAGTAATGGTATGAATTTTGTAGCCAGACAAAGTTGGGTTCTAGTTGAAGCCTTTCCACTTACATGTAACTCAAAGAAAGCTTTCATAGGGCTAGAGAGATGGCCCAGTGGTTAAGAGCATTGGCTGCTCTTCTAGAAGACCTGGGTTTAATTTCCAGAACCTATGTGATGGCTCACAGCCACCTGTAGCTCCAGTTCCAGGGGATCCAGTTTCCTTCTCTGGCCTCCTTGGGCATTGTATACATGCGGTACACAGATATACATGCAGTCTGAATACCTAAACACATAAAATAAACAAATCAACAGAAGCATTCATTAATTTTTTGCAACAAATTGACCTATAAATGTCAACTTATGTAATAAAGAAAAACCAAGCGGTTTGACTGAGTACATGATGGAGACGAAGCATTGCCTTCTTTCTAGTTCCCTGAGTTTTCGTTCTCCAGAGGCAACTACTCAGCATCTCTGAGATGCCTTCGTAGAGGTTTTTCAAGGCTTGAGTAATCTAGTTTTCATGAAATTAATACAAACTAGCATTACCTGGAAGGAGGGAATCATAGTTGACCAATTGTATCAGACTGCCTGTGGGTGAGTCTGTGGGGACATCTTATTGATTAGTGATTAATGTGGGAAGTCCCATCTCACTGTGGGCAGTACCATTTCTAGACAGGTGGTCCTGGGTTGTATAAGAAAGCAGGTTGAGCAAGCCATGGGGGTCCATCCAGCTTCAGCACTTTCCCAGTGGTCTCTGCTTTAGTTCATGCCCTTAGCGAAGGACTGTTTCCTCCAAGTGTAAGATAAAACAAATCCTTTTCTCCCCAAGTTTTTGGTCATGGTATTTATCATCGCAACAGAATCAAACTAGAAGTATGTTAAAATATGTGTGTAAGCAATGGCCAGCATGACAGATAACCCTAAGGGTGCAGAAGTGGCATACATACCTTGGCAGTAACCAACAGCTCTCTAGTTCCTGCTCAAAAAAACAAAAATCATGCGTGGCACTAGAAACCTAGCCAGCTACCCAGGGCTAGTGAAGTCATGGGTCTTGGAGGAGATCTACAACTACCACTTTATTAAACAATCACAAGCCTTAACTATACTCTAAATATTTGTCCTTAGACTCACAGACAAGTGTAGTCTTCACCCTTCATCAAGAAAACTAACTTCTCTTTGGAACAAATGGAGACCATTACAGAAAACCACAATTAGTCAAAATGCCCAGTTGAGAGCCCAGCACAATGGAAATATCTACAATACAACTCTCATGCCTAAGGCTCAGGGAACACTGAAGAAGAGGGGAGGAAAGATCGTACGGCCCAGAGATTAGGGAGTTTGCTGTGAGACTGTGTCTCCTAAGAATGTTAGACGCAACAACCATAAAGTCTCACCAACATGGCTGCCTAAACAGGGGCTAAAGAAGGATGACAACAATAGACATGCAAACATGGACAGAGGAAAGCTCACAGGACCTCAGCTGTACACGAAGAACTGTAGGCTTCTAAGGAAACATGAGAGTGGGAGAAGTAGCCTTCCCCAGGGAAGAGCACAGCAACTGAGTATCCGAAACCAAGTGGTCAGTCCTGAAAGCATACATATGAGTAATGGTACACAGACAGAGCAGATTTTATTTAGAAAAATGTTTGCGTGTACATATACATAGACATATACACATACTACATATGCATATACATCACATGCATATACATATGTGCATGTAACAACAATTAACAGAAAAGAGATTATGAATTTGAAGGAGACCAAGGAAGGTGGTCTGTGAATGTATTTGGAGGAAAGAAAAGAAAGGGAGAAATGATATAATATAATCTCAAAAATGAAAGAAAATTAAAAAAGAAAAGCGTGTGTAGGAGCACCCTTGTCTCAGCACATGAATTTCTACCATGCAGGTGCAGGCCTGGACAGTCCTCCTTTAACCTAACAATGGAGGAAATTAGATCCTGTTTCATGTTAGCACATACAGACCCATCGTCATCTTCCTTTGGTTACATTACTTTTCTAAATATGCATGTAATAACAGTTAATTCTGCTGAATATGTATAATCTGTGATTAAGTAAGCATTTCATGGGAGTATTAGTAGTTTCTAACTGATTTCTGTAAGTAATGCCGCACTGAACACCCTTGTATACTCAGGTTTGAACTCCCATATAACTGGCTTTTTAAAGTGGGATGCCTATATCAAAGTGTGAGGGCATCTGGACTGTAAATAGATATCTCAAATATTCTAACTTCTCTGAACCCCAGGGTCCTGTATGATCTGAGGAGAAGCAGGGTCTAGAAGCAGGGTCTAGCTCATGCATTGTCGTGAGGAAGATAAATATTAATAGTCTTACTACATGAGGCAAATCTAAATGTAGAACTATTTACATTCAAATTACAGACTAATAGCAATAGTATTTAGTATCCTAAGTATCACAAAGGGTGTGCTTATACATAAAATAATTTGTTGCACCTGAAAACTCAAATGTAATAGGGTGTCATTTGTATTTTATATGTGACTCCCCATGTGAAGGAATCTGTGCACAGGGGTGCAGTAAGTAGGTACTAAAAAATGTGGATTGTAGCCGGGCAGCGGTGGTGCATGCCTTTAATCCCAGCACTTGGGATGCAGAGGCAGGTGGATTTCTGAGTTCGAGGCTAGCCTGGTCTACAGAGTGAGTTCCAGGACAGCCAGGGCTACACAGAGAAACCCTGTCTCAAAAAAAACCAAATAAATAAATAAATAAATAAATAAATAAATAAAATAAATGTGGATTGCTGGAATTCATGTTATATGGTTTGGGAAATGGTATTATTTTATAATTTTTTTAAAAAAATATTGATTTTTATATTCCTTAATTTATTTACCAGTCATTCAAGAAATCTGTATTGAATGGCATCAGAACTAGACAGTTACTTAAGTTCCAATGATACAGTATTGAATAAAAATGTCCCTGAACAGGGAATACTTCTGTATTTCCCACTGTTGGCATGTGCTGGATACTAAAGAAACCAAGCTTAGTGTGAGAGGGCTGAGTGGCTGATTAGGAGAGAACAATTACATTCTCACTCTCTAGTACCTTAGAACTTCCCTGGGAAATCCCCCCTCCCCTGCCCGGGAATTAGCATCACTAAGGTGAAGCTGAAAGTATTCTTTTGGAAAGGATGACATCATCACTGAAGGTCCCTTTTATAGTTGAACCTTCTGCCTTTTAGCTTCAGGGTCTTGCTTATGGGAAACTTGAGCCAAGAGTGCAGTGCAGTACTGCTGGATGCTATTTCAACCTTAGACTTGAAAACCCAGGGGTTTTTCAGCTAAGCCTCCAGCCCTCAGCATACTGTGTCTTTGCTGGAGAAAGTAGATACAGACTAAGTCATAACAGTTTTTGGGAGAAGTTACTGTCATCCACTTTTCTTAAACTCTACCCCCCATAATCTGAAGAATGATGTGTTCTGAATAGTCCCCTAAAGCATGTCTACCTGTTATCCTGTGGTTCTAAAATGCCACCTATTTTATGGGATCTTCTGGATCTAAATGTTTCGGCATTTAAAAAAAATTGGATTATTTACTAAGGAAAATGATACATTACTATCCCGTCTATTTTAGGAACATTTGGTTCAAGGAAGACATAGCTAGATCATATCTAACTGTTTGGTGATGGGGGAAAATCGTGCCAAATCTTTTTTTTTTTTTTTAGAAAGGGTTTCTCTGTGTAGCTCTGGCTGTCCTGGAACTCACTCTGTAGACTAGGCTGGCCTCGAACTCAGAAATCCTCCTGCCTCTGCCTCCCAAGTGCTGGGATTAAAGGCGTCACCACAGCCCAGCCGAGCCAAATCTTGAATTCTGAGAATCCCAGAGCAATTAAGTAAACTCGTTTCAGAAAACTAATAGGTTACAACTCCTATGCATTTGGGAGAGACTCTGCGGATGGAGGGGAAAGCTAGGTTGAAAGATGTAAAATCCTTGAGGTTGTGGTGTTTTCAAGGCACACAGGCTGTCCAGTGTCCCCTCATCAGAGCCTGCATCCCTTGAGACAGGAGTCTGGGCACCTCTGCAGCATGTGTGCACAGCTGCAGCTGGAGCACCCATACCCACCGTTTCAGCTGCCACACAAGATGAAATATCTCAAATCCATCAGTACTTTGAGGATATTTTAAGCAACTCTCTTCCCTAAGCTATAGGACATTGCGTTACTCTCGGTAGTGGTGGCAGCAGAAAGGGCAAAGGAAAGAGCTGGGTTCAGAACATAGTAATTGAAATCATTTGTGAGTCGCCACTGATTTTTTATTATTTTGTGAATTTTGCTACTTTGGTAGCAATGACCCTTAGTATATATTGAATACCTGTCCAAGTTTTCATTTGAGTAGTGTTGTATGTATTTTATAAGATAGAATACAAAAAACAATGTGCAAACCCCTATACTTCTGATGGCATTATACACATTAATTCTTGCGTAACAGCTTAAATAAAGGATTAATGAAGACATCTCACAAAGCCCATGTTTTTTCAATAACTCCAGGCACCTTTTCTGCAAAACTCTAATAGCAAGAGTGGAATTACTTTTCCCCCATCTAAAGAAGTCCACTTTGTGTTTCTTCGTAAGACTCAGACTCCATCCCAGTCTTACTTCGTAAGGGGTATGCTCTCTTCTTATTAGGGTTCTGCTGCTTGTGTGGAAGAAGTGTCTGCTAGTTCATGGTGTAGGTTATTTCAGAGGCAGTTGGGTGAGGCTCTCAGAGTGAGGTCCATTTCCTGTGGATCCTTCCAGAGGGTAGACCATAGAAGTAGGAGGTGTAGAATTTCAAAACAAAACTTAAGGTAGTCTTAGCTTCCCAAAACAGAGACTTTCGATAGGGACTACAGAACATTTCAGTAGTAATGTAATTACTGTAAGCTACAGAAGAAGTCCTCCACTCCATCATATCTCCAGCAGACAGACCCTGAGAGATGTCACTGATGCTACAAGGGAGGGATCCCCAGGAGAAATAGCAATACCCAGTACCTTAAAGAGAAAGACAAGTGAGGGTCACAAGGTTTCCTGTTTTCACAGCGCACTAGGCTAGACAGAATACTGCAAAGCATGGCACTGAAAAAAAAAAAAAAAGATCAAATTTTGGCTAGAGATAAAAATGCGGCAGCTGAGAAACTTCCAGAACAACATGTACTTGGATCTGCATTAAAGAGCAATTCTTTGAGCTTTTTAGCCAAATGACCCAACAGGGTTGATAGTGTGAGGCACATTTCACAGTTGTGTAAATATTTAAATCTGTTTTCCAGCCTATAAAGCAAGTAGATCCAACTAGTTTTGAAAAGCCACACATCAGAATTCACCTGGCTGCCTTGACTTACTGGGGACACCTATCTTGTTCTAGCATTCTTTGCTTCAAAGGAAGGCTTTCTAAGAAGCAGGATGAAAACTTTCAGTGTTGAAAGCAAAGCTGGTTTACATTTCATGGAGTTTCCGAAGGCAGGGTTCGTTGTCACAATATCCAGCAGCAGGTGGTCTGTTTCTGCAAGGTCTGTCTGGCTCTGGGCCATCCTGACTCACTTGGAACCCAAGGTTAGATCCGATGAACACAATCGCCTTTTATCCCAACCCTTTCTGAACTTGGTGCGGAGTGGGCATGGGACGCCATTACAAACACAACCTTCAAAGAAAGCTTGCAGCTTGTTGATCTCTGTTCTGAGCTGCTGTCTTAGCCTGTTAGATGCCACACCAGTCACATGACTTCTGAGACATGGTAGTGCTGTTCTGGTACTTACTAGATGGGAGCTTGAGGACAATGTATCTAGCTGGGTTTATTGAAAGACCACGCAGGCTGTATAAAAGTAGCATTGAGTTGGGATCATGGCATCTCACAGACCCTCAGCCAAGAGTTCGGCATCTTGACCTTTGTCTACGTGAGTACTACTCACTAAATAGCTATAGACATATCATTTAACGTCTCTGACACCCACACTCTTCATTGGTCATGAATTCGTCCACTGAATTTCCCTTCTTAGCAAAGTCTCACCTCATTCTTCTAGTCTGTTGTGTGCTTATGGATATTTCTCTTGACTCTACTTTTTATTCTACTCCATTAGTGAACAAAATATTTCTGTTCTCTTCTCAGACTGCAGAATGAAAAATGGATGAATGTGAAAGTTGGAGACATCATTAAATTAGAAAACAACCAATTTGTTGCTGTGAGTATTCACTATTGTATGATTTGATCTCAGATTAGAATGACACACGTTGAAGCATTGGCAAATTTACAAGAATCTAGAGTCACCAAAGAGGGATCACCATTATACATACATTATACATACATTATACAAACTCTCAATTATAAATACTTTAGAAGAGTGACTTTTGGTGACACGGTGACTTGGATAATGCAGAGGGTTTCTTTCTCTCTGCTCCCTTAAAAAAGCACACAGAAATGCAGAACAAACGAAGTCAATATGTGAATTATTTATGTAAATAGGGGTTTTAAAAACATTCTTATTAATCATTCCATTCATTTACATTACAAATGATATCCCCATTACCCCCTTCACAAACCCCCCATCCCATGACATCCCACTTTCCAGTTATCCCTCTGCCACCCCCATCCCACATCTGCCCTCCTCAAATGCTCATTTCCCTAGAAATGTTTTCATACATTTAGAATGTTATTTCTTAATATTACAATTGGTGTTTTTGAACTGCACCACATTTGAAGAAAGCACACTAAAGGTAAATTTATGTTATGATTCTAAATTGATAAAATGTGAATTACACTAATCAAATTACACTGATCAAATGCATCATAATTTATATTTGTAAACAACTAATGTTGTGATTTCTTATGTAAAAAACAATTCAGCCATTGAAATGTTAACAGGGAACCACAGTTCAAGCTAAATTTAAGGTGATAAAAATAGAACAGATCAGAAATTAAAAATTCAAATTATTATAGTGATTTATATGTATTAGGTCACTTATGAAAATTTTTGTGTTGTATGGAATTGTCTGAATCAAGTTATATTATTTATTAAATTTGAGATATTTTATAATAGAAAAATATGGTCCTAAAATCTCTTTAAAAGAAACCCAGTCAGGAGTGCTCGACACTTAATCTCAGAATCACCCTTTTACTGCTGCACCATCTGTGCGTTCAGTGTTCAGAGGAGCATGCGTGAAGAGCATGCGTGAAGGAGCTTCTGGGTAGACAAATCATTTGCAGATGAGTTCACACTTCAAGTGGCTAATTCTCTGGCAATCCTAAGGTTTTGGAAAATAGCTGGGAACCCAAACAAAACTAAGCAAGATGTCAGAATAGCCAAAACAGGTCTCAAAGTGCCCTGTGGTTTGGGCCCTTCGAAGACTCGGAATCGTCTGCCAGATTCTCATTTATAATCAATTTACTTTTATTTCATGTGACTTAAATGACACATCTGGTTTATTTTCCACTCATTAACGATTGGGAACATGACAGTAGGAGGTAGCACCTGTAAAAGAACACCCTCTATAGGTGCGGTTGAGGTAGATAGTTACAGGATCTGGCTGGGAATCAAATGTATGCTTACTGTTTGCAATGCCTTCTGTGAAATAAGTCCCAGGAGGCAAGTATAAGAATGCATTTTGAATTTTAATTGCTCTAAATTCAAATGGCTGATATGTGGCTCCCCCATTGGACACAGCAGATGTCAGGGTGCCAAGGCTTACAATCCTCTCATTTTTCCAATGTAGGGATGGCACCAAACCTACACTCTCAATACCCTCCATCCCCTCACTCCCTTCCTTCTCTGGCAAAATACAAGCAAGAGTCTTTGGTCCACATCCCAAAGCTCAACTCTGACTGTGTTATCAGGGAAGAGATAACACTTTTAAAAACTTTCCATTATTCTCTGCTTGACTCCTGCCTTTTGGTTAAAGAGAAAAAAAGGATCTGCTAGCTCCTCAGAGGCACCACAGTGCCTCTTAATGAAGTCACTTCTCGCAAGGTTTTCTATTCCACATCTATGAATAGTTTCAGAGGCAAGCAGACCTTTTACAGATGAAGTGCTGTAATCGCCAGAGAGGACTGGTGCATCTCCTTGGACCTGCCATCGGGGCTTATGTCTGGATAGTGACAGTCACAGATCTCTAGAAAAGACCCATTTAGGGCTTTCTACTCTGGAGTAGACCTTAGGAACCATGATCATGAAGATAATGATCACAGTGGCTAAGAGTGCCCCATACCAATATCACAATTCACTTTATATGTATTAATGAGCTTACTGCTCTTCTTGACCCAGTGAGGGCAGTTTCTGTACTGTTTCATTATTTCTACCTCATAAATGGTAAGACAAAGGCATGCTTTCCTCACATAGCTTACTAATGGAGAGCCAAGAGTAAAATCAGGAACATTCACCCTGACCCCCACTCCTTAAGCACTACAGTCTGTTTTTCTCCGAACGGTTGCTTTTAGTAGGGTTTCCTGTATTGGGGGCTCCAGACCTGGCTACTGGAAACCAATGATCTGTTGACTGCTCAGTTTTAGTGCATATCTATTTGCTCGAAGTTAGGACTTTCAACTCAGTTTATATCTGTTTATCAATAAATTCTGGACAAGAAGAGGTTCACCTGAAATTTGTAGACACACTGAGAATTAGGTACCTTTGTTTCGTTTCTCCTCTGACCTAGTTTAGTTTCTCTCTGTGCTGTGATAAAGACCATGACCAAAAGCAACTGGGGGGGGGGAAGGGTTTACTTTATTTTACAGCTTAAAGTCCCTCCTGAAAGCAGACAAGGCAGGAACTCAAGCTGGGCAGAGACCTGGAGGCAGGAGCTGACATAGAGGCTGGGGAGGAGTGCTGCTTACTGGCTTGCTCTTCATGGCTTGCTTGGCTTGCATTCTTATACAACCCAGGATCTCATGCATAGGGACAGCACCTCCCACAGCGGGCTGGGCCCTCCCACATCAATCACTTAAAAAAAAGGAAGAAAAAAAAAACTTGCCTAGAGTCCATCTGATGCACAAAGTTTACTCCATTAAGGTTTCGCTTCCTAGATGCCCTTAGTTTGTGTCAAGTGGACAAGAACTAACACACTTCCTTGTCCCACCCTTTCTCCTTCACTTCTCCCCCTTTTCTGTTAATTCAAGAGCACAGAATTTGGGGCTGAATTCTAGACCTCCAAATTTTGTAATTCATACATCACAGCGAGATCAGCATGCATTAGGAGAACCACACAAGTTTGCTGGAAACACATTCGTGTTCTCGATGGTGCTAAACTTTGAACCTGGAGCTGGGCACGCTGGTCTCATTCCCACTGGGCACACGTTCAGCCCTAGTGCCGGCCTTGTTGCTTGACCGCTGGTGGGAACAAACCTGCGACTGAACCTGAGCGTATTTGGACACGGAGAATTTGACTGTGGGACCCATGTACAAAAGCCTCCCTAAATGCGTGTGCTTTGCATGTTTGCTGCAGTTAAATTTTTTTACCACTTAAGTTGAGAAGAAATAAATATTTTTAATAAAACTCAGCTTCTTGTGAAAGTATAAAGGGACAAAACACAATTTTCTCCTCAAAAATGTAAGTCGAGGAGTAAGTGGTCTAAGTCACCGATTCAGAAGGAAGGAGTCTGTTCTGCCTAGAGAAAGGGCTTGGGTGTGAAAAAGGCCCCCGTATACACTATTATTCCTCTAGCTTTCTTTTTGTTACCAACCACCTTTTTCTCATTTTCTTTTATAAACAAGTTTGTGTGTGTGTGTGTGTGTGTGTGTGTGTGTGTGTGTATGCCTGTGTGCACACACATGGAATGCAGATGTGCTTGGCTGTGCTGGCAGATGTGTTGGAGACACAGGAGACACCAAGTGTCCTCTTCTATTCTTCTTTTATTCCCTTGAGACATGGCCTTTCACTGGACCCCGAGCCTGCTGTCTTTCAGTGAGGCTGCTGGTGCGCACGACTCAGTGGTTTGTAGCACCGGGGCTACAGTGATAGTTGGTCATGCCTGGATTCATGGCTGCTAGAGATACGAACTCAGGTCCTCATGTTTGCAAAGCAACTGTTCTTAGGCACTGGGCCATCTCCTCAGTCTCCTGTCTTATTTTCAATCATTTTTTTAAATTGAAATAATTTGATCACGAAAGCAAAGCAAAACAAAATTATATAACCAGTACATAGTGAATGATTCTCAACATATGCTAACTGGGTCTGAAGTTTTAAAGTTTGAATTATGTTGCCTGAAATTGCACACACAATTGCACACACTTTCACTTTATGATTTGTCAGCTTTGACTCATGGTACATGAGTTTTTTAGAATTAGTATCTGTACTGAAAGTACAGATAATGTGCATGGCAGCAGAGATGAAGAGCGCTGCAGTCTAGGAGGTCCTGGGAGCTCCCAAAGTGATGCTCACAGTTGTTCCACAAACGCTTCTTTCCCTCTGCTATGGCTCTGATATCCCAACACTCACGCACCAGGATGTTCTGAACAGCAGCAGACCAAACAGACATACCAAGCAAAGTGAGACATTTCTGTTTCTCACAGATGTCATCCCAGCACCCAGCAGCCGCCACAGCAGAGTGTTTGTCTTGTGATCAGGGCTGTGACCTGTTTCTAGTCCCATAACTTAACCCTGGAACATTTTTGAGGATGATGCCAACACTTTAGTCTCAGGTTCTTCAAGTGGGTATGGTGACACTCACCATGACCTCTGATGGCTACCGATTGCACATGAATTAAGTTAGTTCACTGCTGGATATAGAAGAGTTCCTTCCCACTTCCCGGCTGGGTGAGGCCTGACATACAGAGGCTCCTTGTCCAGACATGGGAAATAGTATTATCTCCTCACAGATTTCATTGCATAGGCAATGAAGTGATTCAGTTATGAGAGTGTTTTATAAGTTCTTAAAGAATTTCATGGCTGTGGATTGGTACCATTCCTAGGTATTTTCTTTTATTCTTTAACTTAACAAACATTTATACCCTTAAGCCCTGGAGACAATGTGTTTGGCTCTGAGGACTCAAAGATACCCAGTAGATTGTTCTCAAGTTTCTTCTGATGGGAATACTACTTTTAAGCTTCCACTAGGTATCTGCTTGGGCTTTTCTCTTACCCAGGAAGCTGGGGGAAAGGTGTTTGTGTTGGAGCATACTGCATGCTGCTTCCTTTGCGGGAGTCGTTGCCGAGTCCTTCCATCAATAACTGATAAGAGAAAAGACTAAGGGTTAATGGAAGGTGGCTTTGGCCTGGTCCAGCTAGGCATTTGAACAATCACACTTTCTCTCCCTGTTCTATGTCTCTGCTGTGGTCTCTTCATATTTTGCTTACACTACCCGCCCACCACCTCTGACAAAAGCTTGACCAAGGACTAACAAGGTTGTTGCTACAATTCTTTGCCCGTTCCTTTTCAGGATTATTGCAGAGTGCCTTAGAAAGTCTAGCTGTGCGCTGATGACTTCCACAGTTTACTCTACTGGATGGACACTGTCAATCCCATTCTTGCACACACCCTCTCTACTGATAACCCAAAAGCCTCTAAGCAATAGGGAAGAGACGAGGGAGTGAGCGAGGAGAGGAAGGGTCAGAGATACCAAAGGCACAGGTGATATGAGAGGGTTTAGGAAGAGGTAGGAAGGTAGGTTTCCAGGGAGATAGAGTAGGGACAGTTAGGCAGGAGGGTTAAGTGTGTTTTAGACTGGGAAGTTGGGTGAGTGCTGGATGAGAGACTTTAGCCACTAGGTGGCAGTGGAACCTTAGTCGCTCGGCTGAGCCTGCCGTGGCTCTGCCCTTGGTTTGCCGCAAAGGAAGCACTACCAGAGCCAGATTCAATATTGAACAGTGACATTGCATTATCATCTACACAGAATTCTGAAGAAAAGCAGCATCAGATACCACCAGGCATCTTTATTTATGCACCATAAAGAGTTTCAATTATGCATGATTACAACAAAGGAATTTTAGCTTTTGTTTGAATGTATCTTTCTGTCCTTAAGATGGAGAACCAAAGCTTTGAAGGGCATTTGCGTTTACCTCTACCATGCCGTCTGCCAGGACGTAGTGAAACCTAAACGCGTGACCCGAGATGAGGGTGAATCTACCCCCACAGCACAGATATTTTCTTTTTTGGGTCAGGATTAGGTGAGCTTTGGTGCAAGAGTTGGACATGCTCTCTGTGTGCGTTTACATGGAACACACTGAGGGGTTCATAAAGCAATTTCTGCCTTGACTGCTTCTGTGGTGATTGCTTCAGAGCTGAGAGAGAGTCACCAGGAGGCAAATGCATGTGTTCCTCTGTCATGGAGCCTTCATTTAGACAAAACTACACTCATCATCCCTCCCACTATGTTTTTGAGTTGATAATTTGAAAGATTCAGACAATTAGCTGAGTAGATTGATTTTTGAACTTAACATCTAAGACTTGAAGATAAAGCAATTGTAATGTTTCTCAAAACAAAAGATTTTTAGAGACTTAGACTTTTAATCATTCAAGACACAAGTAGAGATATGTTAGGCTAAAGTTTCATTATACATTGCTGAAACTTAGGCCAGTTAGTTCTTTTTAGGTGAAGCCTTCAGAATTACATTTATTTTAAAAATAAGAATTTTAATTTGAGGAAAAACAAAACAGTTTCTAAACCAGCCAGAATTCTAAAAGTGAACTGTGATGTCTTTTCTTTCCTTTTTTGGGGTGACATCTTTAGATGTTTTATTCCGTAAAATGTAGGAGAATTTGAATCTTATTTTAGTATTTTTTGGAGTCTAATTGGAACTTACTACCTTCAAAGCTTGGTTATAGAACACTGGTCACTGCTGCTGTTTTCAGGGTTTTTTTTTTTCCAATTTAACATTTTTATTGATTCCCTGGAAATTTCATATCATGTACCCTGATTAAACTCGTTTCTCCATCCTTCCATATCTCCCGTACACTGTTATGACCTGCCCCACTCAGGGAGGTAAAATAAAAAAAAAATAAATAGAAATAGAATAAACAAACCCCAAGTCCAATTTGTGTTGTCTATGTACCACTCACTGGAACATGGTCCAGCTCTCTGTGACCTGCCCCTTCCCCTGACGCGGTCACTCCAGCCATCAGTTGTGGAGAGCTACACTTCAATGTTTCCATCACACTTCCTGTCTAGGAGATGGCTCAGTCATTAAAGGCTAGGCTCACAACCAAAACTGGAGTGCTGTCTTTTCTAGAGCACCATTTTCCAGAGCACCCTCTGTGCTCTTTGGGCGGGCCCCACTTTCTCTCGTCTTTCCTGTGCTTAATTTTTCCACCGCTTCCTCATCTCTCCGCCTTGCTTCCACGCTGCTCTCGTTTACTGTTGTTTCTTCTTTTCTCTGGTTTTCCTTCTGTTCTATCTGTGCGTTCTCACCCCCTTGACTCCTTCCCTGCTTTGAGCTGCTTCTGACACCAGCACGCAAGGAGCAAGGAGGGTTAATTCTCTCATTTATTGGAAAGAGATCTCTGTTTTTCATAAGAAATTATTAAATCTAGAAAAATAGAATTTATATATGACTTTCAAAACTGGCAACACAAATCACCCTGGTCATACCCTGCTGGTCCAGAAGGGCGTCGGAAAAGGGGTGGGAGGGTGTGCCTCCCTCCTCAGTGTTGCGGGGCTAGGGAGGAGTGATGCAGGAGGGAGAGGTTTCAACAACCCTGATTCTTACCTGTCCCTCTGTATTGGTTTCTCAACCAGGCTGACCTGCTGCTCCTGTCGAGCAGTGAGCCACACGGTCTCTGTTACGTTGAAACAGCTGAGCTTGATGGGTAAGTATTAAATTAGAGCGGCTGCTTAGGCTGCAGTGTAAACTAAATGTTGTTTACTTGGCAGTAATTCTGAAACAATTTTCCTCCTGAATTTATTTGGGAAACGCTGGCTTGTCTCTTCAGCATATTTTCTTTCCGTATGTGAACATGAATAATTTTACACCAGTACACTTCAATGAGGCTCCTTTTGGGGTTTTGTTTGTTTAAATTTCAATTTCTAAGGTAAATGAGAGGGTGGGAGTAAAGGCTCCTGAGAAGAAAGGCCGAGATAATTTTAAAGGGCAAATAAAGACACACACACACACACACACACACACACACACACACACACACAGAGAGAGAGAGAGAGAGAGAGAGAGAGAGAGAGAGAGAGAGATATGAATATGACGTTGCTTTGACCCCAGCTTTGAGAGTCCAGCTCCTGACCACTTAGCTGTTCTGTTTCAGAGGATTCCACTGTCTGGCTGACATCATTGACTGCTCACGCTGTGTGGCACCGTGAATCTATATGTGCTCTGCTTACACTGTATAGGCACCGTCTATCTGTATATGTGCAACTCGGGTGATTTATTTTGCAGTCCTGATATAGGTACTGTATGAGACCTACATACAGAACATGAAGCCAAGGCTCAAACAGATAGGTAACTTCCTCAAGCTGATAAAGAGCAAAGGCAGGACTCAACTGGACAACACAAAGCACACAGTTTTAGCCAGTGTTTCTCAAGTTGTTGCCATGTTGCGATATTGGAGTAGTTCATCCTGCATAACCCAGGTTTGGGCAGGACAGGTTTAG
Source organism: Arvicanthis niloticus (assembly GCF_011762505.2). Lineage (NCBI taxonomy): Eukaryota > Metazoa > Chordata > Mammalia > Rodentia > Muridae > Arvicanthis > Arvicanthis niloticus. Next base: position 97,397,734 of record NC_047659.1, on the reverse strand, counting down.
ACACAGCTAAAGCAGTGTTAAGAGGAAAATTAGTAGCACTGAAGCCATTCATACACTTGAAAAGAGAACTAGCCTCAAATCAGTTGTCCACTCCATCATGAGAACCTAGAAAATAGCAAAATAAATTCAGTGCAAGCAAGAGAAAAATTCTACAAACTTGAGTCAAACAGGGCAAAGTAAAACACTGGGACATGGTTGGTTCTTTGAGAAATCAGTTAATCTGCAAACATCAGGCAAAGCAGACAGAGAGGAAGAAGGGAAGAGACAGATGAGCAGTGTCATTAACAAATGGGGTAGTCACCAATGCATCCTGAAAATGCTAGCTGGATCATGAGGAACTGCTATAATCAGCTGAACACACATACTTTTGACAACTTAGATGAAATGAACCATTCCTCAAAAAATACAGACTATGTACTCATTATGAAACAGATTACTGAAATAGCTTTATAGCTAATAAGGAAATTAAGTTCATATGTAAGAAGTGAAACTAAACATCTTAGGCAAAAAAGGAGAAAGACTTCGAGGTTTGGGCTAGTCAAAAAATTGTTAGATTTGACATAAGAAGAGTTATTACAGAGAGTGAGGACTTAGCTCAGTGGTAGAGCACTCACCTGAGCAAGCACAAGGTTGGTTTCTCCAGAGAGAAGGGGGGTGGGCAGAGGGAGGGAAGAAGAGAGAGACTGGATTTCATCAAATTTATTTTTTGATCCATGAAAACCTTACTAAGAGGAAGTAGTAATAATGAGTTACTAACATGTAGAAAGTATTTGCAAAGTATCTACCTGAATTACCTTAACTAAATACAGATGCTTTACAAACTGAAAAAAAAACAAAAAAAACAAAAAAAAACAATGCTAGTTAGGAAATAGGCATTTTGTAACACTTCAATAAACATTTGACCAAGGGGACATACAGTGGGCAAACAAACACATGAAAAGTTACCCAACATCATTAGTGACATAAAAATGAATACCACAGTGCTCTGTTACCACAGATCTGTCAGAACCACGAGCACCAGCAACATTTCCAAAGCTGGCAGAGATTTGAATAGGCGGAGTCTCTCTCGTGTTACTGGAGGGAGCACACAGTATGATGCTCATTCTGGAAAAATAATTTGTTGGTTTCTCAAAAACCAAACATAAAAGTACCACACAACTCAGCAATTTCAAACTGGCAAACCGGACTTCTATTCAGAGAAATGAAAACTTACGTTTCCATAAACTGTATACTGACTACTTAGGGCACATGGTTTTCTTACATCAGAAAGGGAGCAATTCAGATATCTTCCAAGCGAATGGTTAAGCAAATTGAAGCATAGTGGGATACTGCTCAGTAACAAAAGGAACAACGGATTGATAGACACAGTGACGAGGCTGACTGATTCTCCAGAGGATTGTGCCAACTAAAACCAGCTAGTTCTAAAGGTCACACGGTTTCATGGAAAACAAACTAGCGTTTGTTGAAGAAAGAGTGAGGAGAGAATTCTGAGGAAGTGGGCATGACACTCTCTTTAGCATAGTATAGGAGAGACAGCCATACAATCCCCAATGGCCAATGGCCGTTAGCAGCAGCATCTGCTATCTAATGGATGTGTGTGGTCCTATTCATAAGAAGAGCAGCTCTCTGTGATCTGCCCAGGTTATTGGTTGTGCCATTCGATACCCAAGGGTTCCTTGAATTGATATTCTAAGAAGAAAGAAGGCTGCATTCTTTTCTCCATTAAAATTTCAGCTACTGTAAAAGTAGCCATGGCTGTCTTTTGCAAACCAAACTCCATAGATAGCAGGTGCCGGAGTGATGCTGGCCTCCATTTGGCAATGGTGTACCTAGTGCCAGTGTGTTCTATAGTTCATATAGTAGATGTGAGCAGGCTCGAATGAGACCGTGTTTCTTATGTTCTGTGTTCATTTGAACACAAATGTGAAGCAGATCTCTGTGTTGTTACACAGATGCACCATGGGTAGAATGCCAGCTCCAGATCATGAGGTGCACACTTGCTTTGCTGAGTTAGTATGTGGGGTGTGAGAGCCATTCGAAGCCAGGTTCTGTGGGTCTCCTCATTTAGGGTTTGTGTGTACTGCCCTCTACACAGTTGCTACCTCCCTTTCTTACACCAGAAAAGGAGCAGTTCAGTTATCTTTCAAGTGAATGGTTGAACAATAAATAATACTAAATAATACTAATAATACTAAAGTCAGAGACTGTTGGACTGTTTTATATAAAAATTCAGGTCATATCTTTCATTTTATAGGGAAACAAACCTGAAAGTTCGTCAAGCACTACCTGTTACCTCAGAACTTGGAGCAGATATTAGTAGCCTTGCAAAATTTGATGGTAAGTGCTTTAAACAGACAAAAGGAAAACATCTAAAAGCCAGAAGGCGGTATAAGAGCTAATAATCTGAGATCCTGTGGTGGTTTGCATATGCTTGGCCCAGGGACTGGCACTAGTGGGAACGGCCTTGTTGAAGGAAGTGTGCCCCTTTGGACGTGGGCTTTGAGACCCTTCTCTTAACTCCCTGGAAGCCAGTTTTCTCCTGTCAACCTTTAGATCAAGATCTTAGCTCCTCCCACCATGCCTGCCTACACACTGCCATGCTCTTTGCTTTGATGATAATGGACTGAATCTCTGAACCTGTAAGCCAGCCCCAAGTAAATGTTCACTTTTATAAGAGTTGTCTTGGTCATGGTGTCTCTTCACAGTTATGAAACCCAAACTATGACATATCCCATCTTTTTTTTTTAAATTTATTTTATTTTTATTTTTTTGGTTTTTCGAGACAGGGTTTCTCTGTATAGCCTTGGCTGTCCTGGAACTCACTTGGTAGACCAGGTTGGCCTCGAACTCAGAAATCCGCCTGCCTCTGCCTCCCAAGTGCTGGGATTAAAGGCGTGCGCCACCACTGCCCGGCATATCCCATCTTTCTTTTTTCTCTCTCTCTCTCCCTCTCTCTCTCTCTCTCTCTCTCTCTCTCTCTCTCTCTCTCTCTCTCCCTTCCTTTTTTCCTTCCTTCCTTTCTTTAAGTTAGTGGGAGAACACAAAATTCTTCAGGCATTGATGTGTGTCATTTTTGCTCATGCTAAGGGCAAGCATGGCTTCATCAAGCCACCACCTCGCACATTCATGTGCCTTCTTCTGTGGCTCCCATTCTCTTATGCCCACAGTGCCCTTCCTTTGGTAGCCTTTTGCCTCCTGGAGCTTGGCACAGACTTGCTGAGGGTAAACAAGTTGGCATTTTAGTTCCAGTCCTAGGCCTGGCCTTTCATCCAATGGCTCTATTAGACAATGACTTAGACAATGACTCCTGAAGACAGAGCTCCTATATTTTGCACAGTGGCATAATGTCTTGAAACTGATAGGCTGTTAATGAGAATCACCAATGAGAAAGTTATAGTCAGCCACCAGTTACCAAATGTTTTAGACCATGGTTTTATCATCATCATCATCATCATCATCATCATCATCATCATCATCACCATCACCACCATCACCACCATCACCACCATCATCTTCATCATTGAATTCAGCCTAGGCCTACCTCTTCAGCAGGTCCTTGCTTCTACATGTTTCTGGCTGTATTTTGTGCTAACATTATTTTAAGATCTATGGAGAGTCTCTAGATACTACCTCCCCTAGATAGCTGCATTTTATGGTACCATGACCACAAAGAAATTCCTTTAAAAGTAAAAGAAAGAAACACTAATTGTAGAGTTTTACACATCATGTAAAACGGAGGGAGACTGAGGCTTTCCCGCCACCCCTCGGTTGTCTTTTGCATCACTAACTTCAAGTTTGGCTTTGGGTTTCATTTTTCCCATATAGGTTGGCTTGACTTTTTGGAGTCTTATGAACTTAAGACTTTTCTTCTGAGGTGTTTTCTTTGGGGTTTATTGAGAAATAATGAAGATGAAAGGTCTTGGCAGTGCCCCTTGAGTTAAAGGTCAGGAAGTTTATATAAATCTTTTCCAACACACATTTTAGAATGTATATGGTCGATGCTTGGGATTTGCTTGTAAATTCTGCCTGGATTAATCTCTCTTAAATGACTGTTGTTGTAATGACTGTTTATAGAAAAATATTCTTCCAGATTAAGATTTAATTTAGAGGAGTAGCTAGGAAACTTTGAATAGCCTAAGAAATATTTTGATTATAACAAAACAAATTACGAATTTTCTAATGAAATAATTTTTTCAATGAAATGTTACTGTTATGTAAATCCAAGAAAAGTAGATTGTATTCACAAATCAAAACTCTTCTTAAAATACTGTGTTGACTGTTTATGGAGCCCTAAAAAGGCAATCTGAATATAAGTTGCCATCACTCATTTCTTCCCTGGCAGAACTGTACCTTTATACCTTCATCAGCCTATAATGAGGCACAAACCTAAGAGTTTTAGTTTTCTAACCATTAGGAAACATAAAATGGTTGTTTTAACCATTTCCTTCCTTTACATAGATTTTGACGCAGGTAGCCTAGACTACAATGCTTTTATAAGCAACCCTGTACTCTCAGTGGTTGTGAACACAGCAAAATTAATTTCCTGATCATGCAAATTCTGAGGTGGGTGGGGTATATGACCCCATTTTGTAGCCGTGGAACTTGAACTAAGGGTGAAGTTGAGATGGAGACACAGTACCTCTTACCCATTTTTCCTTTGGTATTTCATGAGCCTTGATGTTATTATAAGGAATATTAGGAAATGACAAATGTGACTATTTGTTGAGGGGTTCCTGACATGACCACCTGGCCTGCCATGCTTGCAACATCTGATCCTGGCATCTTAGGATTTTCACAGAGAAAATGACAAGTCTTTTGGAAGCCCAATCTCCAGTGTTGTGGAACCCACATAGAGCTCCTGCCTCCTCAGGTCAGAGGCCACACCTCTTCTTTCCACTGGCATCTTAACCCTGCTTCTCAGGATCTGTGCAGGTTCTTGACAACTACTCAGGCCAGAGACCATGCTTCTGTCACCTCCTGTACCTTAATCCTACTATCTTTAGGCTCACACCTGCCACCCAGGCACACAGTCTCTACTAACTCAACTAAGTACCTGCCAATGAGGTCAGAAGTCACAGTATAACTTAGCCTAGCTAGGTTCACCTCGGCTGCCTCACATTCAAATCAGGACTGAGTAACCCCCACCAAACTTCAAACCTCACCCAGATGATCCAGAACCAGCCAAGCTCCAATTACAGCAAGCAGAGACTTAAACGTCCACTTAACACAGCAGCATCAGAGACCCATACCAAAGACTGCAGCTGATGAAAGATGTACAAACCAATGTAAAAACCAACATTTGAGAAATAACTCAATGGGTAAAGTGCTTGACGCACAAACATGACTAGGAGTTAGATCCCCAGAACCCATGTAAAATTCAGATGGGAGTGGTGGCCCACTTCAATCCCAGCATGTAGGAAGCAGAGACAAGAACTGTGGCCAGCCAGACTACCTGAGGTGGCGAGCTCAGGGTTTAGCAAGGAACTCTGCCTCATTATACAGGTTCACATCCATGAACACAAACATGTGAGCACACATACACTCTCACACAGCACACATACATGATTCCAAATGAAAGCTATCTGGACAAAACTCCAAAAATTAATTGAAAAAATATATATTCAAAGAACGTTACAGAGGGCATGGACAAAGTCCTGTGGGGATTTAAAGAAGACAGTGATAAAGTGCTGAAAGAATTCCAGAAGCCTACACACAAGCATATACCCAAATCAGGAAGTCAATTCAGGATATGAGGATAAAATTCAGTGAAGAGATTGAATTGCAGAAGAAAATTCAAAATGAAATTAAGCTGGAAATGAAGAATTCCACAAGTGAAAGAGAGGGCAGTGGAAGCCTTGCTAAGGCATCGTATAGTGGTGGAACATCAGCCCCAAACCTATCACTGGAATTGGATTATCCAAACAGAGAAAGTGAATGCCTAGCACCCAGAAGCCGGCAGAACAACACAGCCTATCGCCATCACTCTTGGCTGACTGTTGCCATCATTGTTGGCTGACTATCACCATCACTGTTGGCTGACTGTCGCCATCAGTCTTGGCTGACTATCACCATCAGTCTTGGCTGACTGTTGCCATCAGTCTTGGCTGACTATCACCATCAGTCTTGGCTGACTGTTGCCATCAGTCTTGGCTGACTATCACCATCAGTCTTGGCTGACTGTTGCCATCAGTCTTGGCTGACTGTTGCCATCAGTCTTGGCTGACTGTTGCCATCAGTCTTGGCTGACTATCACCATCAGTCTTGGCTGACTATCACCATCAGTCTTGGCTGACTGTTGCCATCAGTCTTGGCTGATTGTTGCCATCATTGTTGGCTGACTATCATAATCACTGTTGGTTGACTATCACCATCACTGTTGGCTGACAATTGCTCTCACTCTTGGTGACTATCACTATCACTGTTGGTTGACTATTGACATCACTCTTGGCTGAAGATTGCCATTACTCTTGGTTGCTCATCAGAAAACGAACCTCATGGATTTGTTTATAGAACACAGAACAATAAAGCTCTGGCTCATGTTCAAAGCACTAGAAGGTACCAGAAGGTATTGGCAGGTACTGTGTAGCTTTGGGGAAGAAAAGTCATCAATGATTTTACCCAGCTGTAGATTATATATACAATATATATACATACATATATATACATATATATACATATATATGTATATATATATATATATATTTATATTACTTACACATGTCCACTGCTATGAGAGTATTCTGAGGGTTATCAACCACTTTGGGATGAATTTGAGATCTGCTTTGTTGGAAGGAATACATGCTTGGTGGTATATAAACTTGGCTAAAAGCTAGGGAGGTCATTGGCTGTACAGAATCTGCCACTGAAGCTTTGGTAAATTGGACATGCAGTTAAACTACCCTTTGCAGTGGGCAACCGTCAAAGCTGGGTCTTGCAACTCATCAAGGTGCTGAGAATAAGTGACCATTGAGTGCTCAGCCCTAAACAGGACATCTTTATCACCACCTTCAAATCCGAGTAGCATTGTGGAAGAGAGGGTGGAGAGACTGTAAGAGTCAGAGACTGGGAGGAGTTCAGTGAAACATCATCTTTTGGAAAGGAGCTGGCTGTTTCAAATATGAACAGACTACCTGCACAGGATTTGTAGGCACACAGCAAAGGAAAACAGAAAGGGGCTAATCACGAAGAAAGGGTTAATAGAAGTATTAGAGGAATAAGAGAGGGTTTAGGGGTATGAGTATAATCATGATTCCTTGCATACATGTACAAAATGGCCCCAAATTAAAAGTAAGGTAAGCTGATTATGAGAAATCAAGGGTATTTCTGTATATTTCAAAGTATTGAAGTTCTCAGTTCCTTAATTTCATCAGGATCAAGAATTTAGAGGTACTGTCCAAACCCAGACTAGGAGCAGGTTTTGGTAGGTGAATCTGTTTAGTTGAAGAGTTCCCATACAAATAAATATTTTATCCATTTCAAATATCTGATAAATAATATATAGTCTGTTGAACTTTATAAAAATATGATTATAATTTGATCTAATAATATTATAATATATACAAAATTAGTTTGACTAGACTTTTCATGGTGTCTTATGGGAATCAAACAACTTTTATAAACAAACACATGGAAATATTTGGTAATTACATAGTTGTAAACCAGATGTTTTTACACCTTGGGGAAATCCTCTAATATACATGTGCTTGAATGTGTTCAAGAATCTTTTGTATATTGTTACTGACTGGACTGTGATCTGTGTTTTGCAACTAGTGACACGTTTACATATTTTGTGTGACTGTTAATACCAGTTCTGAATTATTAGATCAAAGAGTCACAGAAGGGGTGACTCTTTAGTTAGGAATCTTTGTGTATTTTGTGGTCTTTTCAGTAAAGAACAGCATGTGTATAATTCAAACAAAGAAAAATGACATCTCTTCTTGGTTAAAATATATAAATAAGTAAATAACAAACTAAGTAAGTAAGTAAGTAAATAAATAAATAAATAAACAAATGGGATTGGTTAGCACCTTGTGACTTTACAAAACTTACCGGAAAACTCTTCTAGTCAAATGAACAAAAGTTCAGTCCAACACAACACAACTGATACATGGGACCATAGATCTCATTGAAAGACACGAAGAACAATTTCCTTTTGACTGGTGGTACTAATATGGCCATTGTGGTGTTAATATTGGGTGGCTTATGACTCAGTGTTGAGAAGGTTGTACAGGGGCTTGGCCTCCAAGAACTCAAATAGAATCCTCTGGCTTTAGAAATTATCTTTTTAAGGGAAAAAGTTATTTCAGTCATCAGATCAGCAGTAGTTGGGTAATCGCCTAAACATTGGGAAGTTCTTGGCTAGGGAGACTCTTAACCAGCAATAATTGTACCCTAGTAATGGTAGCCTGTCCTGTAGAAGAGTTGCAGTGGACAATCAAGAAACATCACTAATAATATGCAAAAAAGTAAAGCTAATTTGTTTTGGAAAATTTGGGGATATTGTGTACTAACAGTTTTTATTGGTAAACTCCATATTTCCTCTCTGAGTAAATAGTTTGAGAGACTTATCAAATTGGTAGCTAAGCAGTAATCCAGCAGGCTGAATTTGGAATTTAAAATGTCTTGGAAAATTCAAAATATGAACTTGTAGATTTTGCTCAGTATAGATCTTCCTGTGTCATTATAATGGATGAACTAGGAAGGGGTTTCTTTTCTCTTTAGAGGGAGAAATGTGATTAATTACTTTGATTATGTTTACACTAAAATGATTGAGGCACCCCATACCCCGCTAAGATTGACTATGTGAGAGATGATCCTGTTTTACCCCAAAATGGCTTTCTCACACCTTGCAGCCATTTCCCATCTCCTCTTTGGATGGAATTAGAAAGAAGAAAGCAGGGTCCCAGGATAGCCTCTCTTGGTTCTTATGCTTTGTTGGTGGGAAATATTTTTGTTTGTTGCTGATGAGCTTTAAGGTGACAGCCTGTTTTCATCATCCTACCTGGCTTCTGTTACAGTTAGGTAAGACTAAGATATTTAGTATTCAAATCCCATTTTCATGATTCCTGTCAAAATATACCTATCTTTCAATTTATCGCAGATTTACTGTAATGCCTATGTCATCTCTCAGCTTCTTTCCTTTTGAAGGAAAATTATGTGTTTGAGTATTTTATTTGCATGTATATACCATGCGTGTACCTGGTGCTCTTAAATGCAGAAGAAGGCATCAGGTCCTCTGACAGTGGAGTTAAAGCTGTCCTGGGGGTGTAGGTCACCGAACATGGGTTCTCTGTAAGAGCAGCAAGTGCTCTTTCTTAGCTACTGAATTACCTATCCAGCCCCCACAACTCCTTTCTTGTAACCATTTTTTCAATTATGTCTCCAGTAAATGTTTTAAAGATTTTGTTACGTAGACAGTACAGTAAGTTGTGAGGATACACAGAGATGAGCGTAGTGTTTCCCACAAAGGAAGCTGGTCACCCCTTTGGAAAGAGAGGAAGAGAAATGGGAACTTGCCTATTTTATGCCAATAGAACTAAGAAATGGGGAATAGCATTTTCTTTCTTTCTTTTGTTCTTTCTTTCTTTCTTTTTCTTTTTCTTTTTCTTTTATTTTGTCAGGTAAAAAATACTTTGGCTTTGTTTCCAATGTTTTGTTGTGTTGGGACCCTGTGTTTAGAACTTGGAGCAGTGGGGGCCACACTCTTAGAAAGCTGTGCTGAGGTTTGGCCTCCAGAAGCTCATATTAAACTTGGCCCTATCGTCTCTGTGCAGAGGCACCCTCAGTGTGAAGCCAGATGTGAGCATGTCTTCTTGCTGGACATAGTGAGCCAAAATATTCAAGGTTGAATTTACCTCCTTGTCAGCCTTTGCTTACGACACTGAAAATGATCAAACGGATCTGCCTTTTATATTGTTACTGGCAAAGACATGTATCGTGTTGTTTTTTGTTCAAAGAGCATTTGCTTTTGAACAGAGGCCAAATTTAAAGTTTGGGAAATTGAGTCTTGGGTGAAGAGACTGGAATACACTTCAAGGGCTTCTGTCAGCCTGTTATTTGTGCAGGTTTTTCTGGTGAGACCTCCTCAATTCAAGGTTATGTGAAACTCGGAAATAAAAGTTATTGGTCAAGGAAAAGATGATCACAAAATCCGAGAATTTAGAAAAAGCCTCTGGGGTCACAGCATAGTTTTCCAAATGATTTGAGCCAGTTCAAATCAGTTTTAATTTACTTTTAAATAAACAAATAAGCTATAACGAGAGCTAACCACAATTCAGCTACTTGGTCTAAGAAGCAACCTTGTGTAGGTTGTTTGTCTCTTTGAAATCCAGGCTAGCAGGCTTTCACTTAGTACTAACTGTCTGGGAAGGCCCAGAGAGTGACCAAATAGAGGCACTTTAGGCCAGTTTTTGTTAATTAGGAAATGGTAAAAGGGGGTGGGTTAGAGAGGGTTTCTTTTTTGTGTTTTTGAAATAGGAGCAGCCTGGCTGGTCAGGAGTGGTCAGGCTGCTTAAATTCTAGCTGCATCTGCATCTATGTCTATGAGCTCCAAAAGGAGAGCAGTATTCTAAGAAGGACAGGCAATGCAGGAAGCCTGCCAGTATCAGAAGGTGGCTTGGAGGGGGGTGGGGGTGGAGGGGGGTGGGGCGGGGCGAGCCATCTGCTGTGCTTTAGTTCTTCGGTCTCAGGAGAAGGCACAGTACCCAGCTCAATGTTACTGTGTGGCCTAGTGGGAGGTCATTTGCCGCACGTGTCCTTGAAGGGAATTGTAGGAGAAGCAAATTGCTTTTCACACACTCCTTCCATAAGGTGCCACTCTTAAGGTTTTCAGTACAGTAATAAAAAGCTGACCTAGATGGCATCTTGGCTTCGCTGGTCTCCTCAGCCAATGTTGAATATTGATGCCTCCCCCTTTTTTATTTTCCAAACTGCTTTTTTGGCTTCTGGTTTTAAAATGCACTTTTGTGGCTTGTGAGACAGCAAACTGCAAACTCCCAAGATGCTAGCTAATCTCTCTCTCTCTCTCTCTCTCTCTCTCTCTCTCTCTCTCTCTCTCTCTCTCTCATTGGATATTTTCTTTATTTACATTTGTTTTTCCCTTTCCAGGTCTCCCCTTTGGAAACGCCCTATCCCATCCCCCCTCCTCTTGCCTCTATGAGGGTGCTTCTCCACCCACCCACTCCAGTCTTTCCACCCTGGCATTCCCCTACACTTGGGCATTGAACCTCAGGCCCAAGAGCCACTCCTCCCACTTATGTCCAACAAGGCCATCCTCTGCCACATATGCAGCCAGAGCCATGGGTCTCTACATGTGTACTCTTTGGTTGGTGGTCCAGTCCCTGGGAGCTCCAGGGGATCTGGCTGGTTGACACCATTGCTTTCCTCATGGGGCTGCAAACCCCCTCAGTTCCTTCAGTCCCTTCTCCAACTCCTCCATTGGGGATGCATTGCTTAGTACAATGGTTGGCAGTGAGCATCCACCTCTTTATAGGTCAGGCTCTGGCAGAGCCTCTCAGGAGACAGCTATATCAGGCTCCTGCCAGCATGTACTTCTTGGCATCCACAATAGTGTCTGGGTTTGGTGACTGTATATGGGATGGATCCCCAGGTGGGGCAGTCTCTGGATGACCTTTCCTTCAGTCTCTGCTCCACACTTTGTCTCCATATTTCCTCCTGTGAGTATTTTATTCCCTCTTCTAAGAAGCACTGAAGCATCCACACTTTGGTCTTCCTTCTTCTTGGGCTTCATATGGTCTGTGAATTGAATCTTGGGTATCCAAGCTTTTGGGCTAATATCCACTTATCAGTGAGTGCATACCTTGTGTGTTCTTTTTTGACTGAGTTACCTCACTCAGGATGATATTTTCAAGTTTCATCCATTTGCCTAAGAATTCCATGGAGTCATTCATTGATTTTAATAGCTGAGTAATATTCCATTGTGTAAATGTACCACATTTTCTGTATACATTTGTCAGTTGAGGGACATCTGGGTTGTTTCCAGCTTCTGGCTGTTATAAATATGGCTGTCATGAACATAGTGGAGCATGTGTCCTTATTACATGTTGGAGCATCTTCTGGGTATATGCCCAGGAGTGGTATAGCTGGGTCCTCAGGTAGTACTATGTTCAATTTTCTGAGGAACCACAAGACTGATTTCTAGAGTAGTTGTATCAGCTTGTAAACCCACCAACAATGGATAAATGTTCCTCTTTCTCCACATCTTCGTCAGCATCTGCTGTCACCTGAGTTTTTGATCTTGATGCTAGCTAATCTTACCTCTGATTCTGATGTGAGCCAGACATTTCCACTTTGTCCTCCATCTTCCCCTTTCCCTCTTCCCCTGTCTCCTTTCCTTCTTCCCTCTGCTCTTTCCCAGCATTCCATTCTTCTGTATATTTGTTGTCATTGCTTCTAAAAATGTAGCCCACTTGTTTGCAAATGTATATGAATCTAATAGTTACATCTTGTGAAGGGTCTATGAAAATCATTTATTTCCCCTTTCTATCCAGACAACCCAACTCTGACTGTCCATGTTCTGTTTGAAATAATGGAATGAACCAATTCATTAATTTGGAATGAGCATTCCCTTTCTTGGAATTATAAAAACAAACACAACATTAACAACAACAACAAGAACTACAACAACAACAAAGAAATCTCCCAAAAGGAACATTTTCTGGCTAGGTTGAGCAAGCTATGTGATGCCTTTGAGAGTCCACAGAATTCTGAATCAAATCAACATAAGAGGCATGGGATCCTTGAAAGGAGTCTTAGCTTATGGAGCAAATGAAACCAGGTTTCTTTGGGGTGTGGTATTCTAGGACCACCAAGTCCTTACTATGAACATAGAAAACTGTTTAACTTTTGTTGTAAAACCAAAACTATGGCATCTTATTTAACTCTTTTGGCAGTTCACAGAACAGTGAAAAAAAGTGGATATCTATCATTTTATACTTGTAAAAAGTCATCTTGGTATATCCTAATAGTAAAGATGAGTACTTTAAAAAAAATTTAAGGGAAAAAGTCTCATGTATCTTGTAGGCTCTGTTCTTATTTGGTCAGTATAGACAATCTTGCTTCAAAATATGATGGATTTTATGTTTTTTTTCATGTTCCAGCTTATTTTTTTCCTAGGGAAGTCTTGCATATGAAACAGCATGCTTTCTGAAAGAGAAGGACAATGCCTTGCATTCAACAGTAGAGTGGTAAATAGCACGGTGGGTTTCTGGAGCAAGCTTGCAGTGGGTCTGATGAGGCTTTTTATTTTCCAGGGATTGTCATTTGTGAGGCGCCTAACAACAAGTTAGACAGATTCTCTGGGGTTCTCTCTTGGAAGGACAGCAAGCACACCCTAAGCAACCAGAAGATAATCCTGAGAGGCTGTGTCCTGAGGAATACCAGCTGGTGCTTTGGAATGGTTCTTTTTGCAGGTATAGTGTGTAGACCAGGGCCATCTCTGCGTCGTCCCTTCCCACAGCATTCCTGGTTCTCTATGGATGTGAATGTGCACAGAGTTTTTATTGAGTGCTGAGCATTGGCTCCTGAGTTGATCCCAGATTGTGGTACCCCCAGAGGAGACAATAGTACTCTGAATATAATCCATGTGGTCCCAGTGTGTGGGAACCACTGATATGTTGAACTCGTTCTTAAGGATGCTGAAGCCTTCAGCATCTGATGGTATCTACAACCTACTGTTCTGTTTCTTTCTCTTTCACCCCATCATATAAGCCTCATCTCCTAGTCTGTATAGTAAATGTGCCCTTAAAGTCAAAGATCAATATGAAAGAAATTCCCTCCCTCCACTGCAGCCCATGTTGCTTGTCATTTGAAAAAGTCAAGAGACTGATTTGAGAAAAAGCCTTCTTGGAGAGCAATCATTTCTGTTTGTTACCAGGATAGATGGGTCTGAAGGTTTCACTTAGTAGGGCTAGGAGGGATGGAGGGAGGGAGAAAGGATGAGAGAAAGGGAAGGAAGGTGGGAGAGAGGCAGGTAGGAAGGGAGATTTTCCCACTTTTTCTTCCCCCCCATTTTTCTTTTTCTTATTGTTCACTAACAATACATCGGGACCACAGCCTTCCCTCTCTCCATTCCTCTCAGTTTTCCCACCACCTTCCTTCCCCCCAGGATCCATTTTCCTCAGTTTCCCTTCAGAAAAGACCAGACTTCCCAGAGATATCAACTGAACACAGCATAACTAGATACAATAAGAATAGACACAAACCCTCACATCAAGGCTGGACAAGGCAACTCGGTAGAAGGAAAAGGGTCCCAGTACAGACAAAAGAGTCAGAAACCTCCCTGCTCCCACCACTAGCAGTCCCACAAAACCTCAAGCTAAACAACCATAATATATATTATCCATAGGACCTACTGCTGGCCCATGCAGCTCTGTGATTACTGTTCCAGTCTCTGTGAGCCCCACTTAGTTGATTCTGAGGGCTGTGTTCTCCTGGTGTCTTCGACCCCTCTGGCTCCGACAATCCTTCCTCCCCTTCTTCTGTGGGGGTTTCCCAAGCTCTACTAATGTTTGACTGTGGGTCTCTGCATCTTCTCTGATCAGCTGGCAGAGGAAGTCTCTATGATGTCTACTTGGTCACTGATCTATAAGTATAGTATTATAGTATTATAAGAATATCTATCATTAGGAATCTATAAGAATATCATTAGGAATCATTTCATTGTGTGTGTGTGTGTTTAATTTGCCGATTGTGTTTGGTTCTATCCAGTTTCCTGGCCTTCCGGGAAGTGTCTGGAATGGGCTCTCTCTCATAGCATAGGCCTCAAGTCAGACTAGTCATTGGTTGACCACTCCCATGAGCTCTGAGCCACCATTGCCCCAGCACATCTTGTGAGCCGGACAGGTTGTAAATCAAAGGTTTTGTGGCTGGGTTGGTGTCCCAGTCCCACTACTGGAAGTCTTACTTGGTTACAGAAAGTGATGGGTTCAGGCTCTGATCCTACATTAATTACTAAGAGTCCTCGCTAGAGTCATCTTCATAGGTTCCAGGAAGTTTCCACTGTACTAGGCTTCCACATCACACCTCTAATGCCCTTTCCCCAGTTTCAGTCACCTTTCCCCATCTGATCCCTCCTGCTCCCAACCCTACCTGCTCCCAGTCCACGTGCAAAATCTATTTCCTCGTCCTAGGAAGATCCACGCATCTCCCCTAGAACCCTCTGTGTTATTCAGCCTCCCTGGGTCTATGTAGTGCAGTGTGATTTCCTTTATTTAGCAGCTAATATCCACTTACAAGGGAGTACATCTGTTTGTTTCTCTGGGTCTGGGTTACCTCACTAAGGATGTTTTTTTTTTTTCTAGTTTCACTCATTTGTCTGCAAATTTCATGATGACATTTTTTTTAAACATCTGAGTAATGCTCCATTGTGTAAATGAACCATATTTTCTTGATCTATTCCTTGGTTGAGGGATACCTAGGATGTTTCTAGTTTCTGGCTATTATGAATAAAGCCACTATTAACATGGTTGAGTAGTGTCCTTATGGTAGGTTGGAGTGATTTTTGTCACCCACCATTTTTGTCTTCATTTGCGTGAGTCTGGGGTAGCATTTTCCTTCTCAGGAACAATAGCACAAGTTGACAAAGCCATTCAAATTCTACTCACAGCTTCATTTTCTAGCCTTTGATTAAAAAAACAAATTCTGTTTATTGTGATACCAAATTAAGATGTGTTTTGTGTCTGCTGATTATATGTATAATTGAAATCAAATTGTTTTTCTTAACTGACTTTTCTTAACAACAACAACAGCAACAACAACAAAAATGCTCATTAAAGACTCAGTGTGTTCTAAAACTGGGAAACGCCCTCCTAGTTGCTGCTAAATGCCCTCAGCTGTGGATCTGAGCACTGCTTTTTCTCCCAGGATTGCCGTGTGTAAAAACCCCAGCTAATCTCTAGAAATGAAGCAGAGTCGAGCTTTTGTGTGAGGTTGAACCTAGTTTCATGATTCTTTCATCAGATGCTTTTTTCTTTAAAAAATTTTTGATCTATCTATCTATCTATCTATCTATCTATCTATCTATCTATCTATCTACCTATCTATCACGTATTTATTTTTACTTATTCACTTTACATCCTAATTGCTTCCTCCCTCCCAGTCACCCCTTTTTACAATCCTCCCCCCCAATCCCTTCTTCTCCTCTGAGCAGGTGGGGCCCCCTTGGGTATCCCCCCCACCCTGGTACATCAAGTCTCTTTGAGGCTAGGCACAACCTCTCTCACTGTGGCCAGACAAGACAGCTCAGGCACAAGAGTATATCCCACTTACAGCCAACAGCTTTTGGGATAGGCCCTGCTCCTACATATGTGCAGGGAGGCCTGGCAAAGGATACTGTCAATAGGACAAAATGGCAGCCTATGAACTGGGAAAAAACTGCCAACCTTACATCTCACAGAGGGCTAATATTCAAAATTTGCGAAGTTCTCAAGAAGCTAGATACCAACAACCCAAATAACCCAATTAAAAAATGGGGCACAGAACACGCACAAGAATTCTCCACAGGGAATCTTAAATGGCTGAGAAGCATTTAAAAGAAATGTTCAAAGTCCTTAGTCATCAGGGAGATGCAAATCAGAACAACTCTGAGGTTCCATTTTACACCCATAAGAATGGCTAAGATCAAAAACTCAATAGACAGCACATGCTGTCGAGAACGTGGAGCAGGTGAAACACTTCGTCATTGCTGGTGGAAGTGCAAACTTGTACAACCACTTTGGAAATCAATTTGGCTGTTTCTCAGCAAACAGGGACTAGATCTACCTCAAGACCCAGCTGTACTCCTGGGCTATACCCAAAAGATGCTCCACTGTCCCTCAAAGACACTTGCTCCACAATGTTCATAGTAGCTTTATTCATAATAGCCAGATGCTTGTTTTCATTGGTGAGGTAGATAAGTCTATGGTTATTTATGTTGTATTTTCATCTTTCTTGCAGAGAAGTAAAAAGCCAAGCTTACTCAGACATTTCCTGTACTTTCTGTTAAAGAGCATGGAGATCTCAAACGGTTTCCGCATCTGAAAGGTCTTTTGGGAAACATTCTCTTGTTCAATCCCTGTTATCACTGACATGGGGATGCCTCATTCCATGGAAGGGCTCATTGCATTTGTATAATATTGTTCTGAATGACTAGTTCAAGACTCTGAGTCATATTATATGTGCTAGGACAGCTGTTGAGAGCCACTTCTGAGGGATGTTGAGGAGGGTTAAGGTCTCCTTCATAAAATTGTCTCTGGGGAAATCCTCTTATATAAATGGAAGGAGGTGTGTTGAACAGAAGTTTCCAGAGTAGGGATCAAGCAGATATGGGTTCAGGTTGTTTAGGAACTCTAGGCTCTAATCCCCATTATAAGACTTTCTATGCTCTTCCCTCTGTGGTAACACAGGATAATCATGAGCACACTAGAACACATTGCTCAGGTGCAATGATGATGGGCATGGAAGAGGATGCTGGATGGTATTTTTCCCATGCCCACTGTTTTTACCAACAGTTTTGAGCACACTGACCACTCTATGGGCTGAGCTAGGAAAACTGGACTATTCTCTGAACTTTGGGGAGAAGAAAGGGAGCTCTCTCTTCTTTTGTGCTATGTCCTGGGTGTTCACTTTTAGGGCACATTGGTCAGGTAGACATTTGTAAAGCAGACAATACCTGAATTGGCTTTAGTTCATAGAGAGCTTAGCTAGAATACTGGCAAGCAGAGGAATTCAGTGTGGTTTTTGTCCACGTCAATCCTGAATAGGTGGGTACCATGAGTACCCAAGTCTTGAGACATTTGAACAGGAAACAAGTTCTAGTTGGTTCTTAGATCTTGTGAAACTGAATCTAGAATTAATTATTAACCCTTCTTCTTTTAAAACGCGAATTATACACATTGATCAGGAGATATGGAGATAGAATTCAGAGGCATGGTTTACTTTACAAATCTATCGTTCATAAGTTTAATCCATATGGACACCTGGCCATGCTTCCCTGATGGTTTTCCTTTGTGCTCAAGGTGGGATCAAAGCTTTCTTCTGAGGGAAGAGGCCATACTCACTTAAGGAGTCTGTAGGGTCTGAAGCCATCTTAGTGCATATAAAATTTGTGCTCACTGTCACTCGTTTGCCCCATAGGTCTTATCTCCTCATTTTCCAGCCTTCTCTTTGCTTTGCTGGCTGGTACTTGTGGTTAAATATAAAGCCATGGATATAAAGCCATGATATCATGGCATTCCTTAATTTTTATAGGTTCCTTTTGACTGGAATACATTTTCCATTCTTTAACCCTAAAGTAGTTTCTGCCTTTTGTGGTGAAATGTGTTTCTGGAAGGTAGCAAATATATGCGTTCTGCCTTTTGAGCAAGTTTACTAGTCTGTGCCTTTTGATTGGGGAGTTTATAACTTTAAGAGTTATTATTGGGAGGTACATATTGATTCTTGCCATTACATTGATTTTGTTTCAGAAATGTTACTCTTTTACAGGTCCAGACACTAAACTCATGCAGAACAGTGGTAAGACAAAGTTTAAAAGAACAAGCATTGACAGACTGATGAATACCCTAGTCCTGTGGGTAAGTTTCTGACAGGATAATGAGTACTCTTGTGCTGTGGATGAGTCATTAGGAGGTTGACAAGTACTCTAGGACTACGGGTGAGTCCCTGACAGGTTGATGCATATTCTAGTGCTGTGGCTAAGTCACTGACAGGTTGATAAATAGTCTAGAACTATGAGCCAATCACTGACAAGTTGAATAGTACTGTAGTTCTCTTGGTGAGAATAGTATATTTGTCTATCTGCCTGTCTAATCTGTCTATCTGTCTGTCTATCTATCTACCTATGTAACTATGTATGTATGTATGTATGTATCTATCTATCTATCTATCTATCGATCTATCGATCTATTGATCTATCGATCTATCGTCTGTCTGTCACCTATCACCTATCATCTGTCAATCACAGCATAAGGTCACTGGCAGCACCCTTGTTTTTGTGATAGTAAATAAGATGACTCTCTCAGGATTTTTAAGTAGGGCATTTAATGCCAAACATCATTAATTTTAGTGGTTTAAAGTAATTCCATTCAATTAATTTTGTAGCACCAACTATTAAAAGAAGAAGACACTATGATATAGATACAAATTGGTAGTGTATGAGGGATACATGTTTCAATTTTTCTCTTATACCTAGTTTTTCTAATAAACCTTCAGGAAGTTTTTTCAACTTTGTCTTCATATGCTCCTGTTTCATTTATGAGAATGAAGAAGAAAATAGTTCTAGATTTCAGAAACAGCCTTGCTTGGAGAAAAAAAAAAAAAGGACACTTTCCTACTTTTTAGAGCCTCTTCTGCCTCCAGAGTGGCTAGGGTGAGCTCCTGATACAGAAGCAGAACAAGTTATCACAAATTTGTTCTCAAGACATTGCCTGCCGGGTGGTGGTGGTGCACGCCTTTAATCCCAGCACTTGGGAGGCAGAGGCAGGCAGATTTCTGAGTTTGAGGCCAGCCTGGTCTACAGAGTGAGTTCCAGGACAGCCAGGGCTACACAGAGAAACCCTGTCTCGAAAACCAAACCAAACCAAACCAAACCAAACCAAACCAAACCAAACCACACAAAAAAAACCAAGACACTGCCTTTGTGTCCTTTATCTGTGAGGCTGTGGGTTTGGACTCTGTACTGATGACTTAATTGTCTCTCTGATGTACTTCCAAAATGTTTGCTTTTCTAGTTCTGGTAGTGATGGTGCCATTAAAATCTGCTATACATTTTCACCTTGCCTCCCACGTATTTCAAAAAGCAAAGCACAAGGTGTTTTGGTTCATCCTTCTTTTTTCCCTGTCCTTATGTAAGGATTTGCAGACAGATATAGAGCTAAGAATTCTGACAGACACAAGCTGGTGACAGGGAGCATCAGTCAGTGTATTAGTGGCTTTTCTTGTTGCTGTTATCAAACACCTGACAAAAACAATTTAAAGGAAGAAGAATTTGGGTTGCCATACAGTTCTGGGGATGTAGTCAGAGCTGGTGGTGAAGGCGTGGCTTCAGGAGGGGGAGGCAGCTGATTACATTGCACCTACAGTAAGGAACCTGAGAGAGATGGATGTTGCTCAGATGGCTTTCTCCTTTAAATACTCTTCAAGGTGGGTCTTCCCACTTCAATTAATATAGTCTAGATAATCCCTTATAGATTTTTCCAGGGGCTTGTTTCCATGGTGATTCTAAATTCCATCAAACTGTCAACTGGGGTGAACCATTACAGTACATTGTAGCTGGAGCACAGATGTTAAACTGGGCTTTCCAGGGCACTGAGGCCTCACAGTCTTCTGACTTCAAGCATTGAAGTATGTGATTCATCACAGAATAAGGGTGTGACAATAACTGAGTGACAGCGTTAACCTACAGCATGGTCTTTTCTGTGCCTATCCTTTTATTTTGTTTTTAATCTGTGGATAATGATTGCATCTGACTCAGAGAGAGTTAGTGGGAGAATTAAGTGAGAAGTGTATGTCAGATATCTAGCTACATCTCGGTCATAAAATGCTAACTTTTATTCATATGCCTGGTTGTAAGTAAGAAAGGGTTTGTATAACTTGATTTTTAAATGGCAATTTCTTATGGGAAATTGATTTGATTAATTTGGTATTCATGTTAACTTTAACTAAATTTCTATACTTTTATTGTTATTTCAGATTTTTGGGTTTCTGGTATGCTTGGGAATTATTCTTGGAATAGGAAATTCTATCTGGGAGAGTGAAGTTGGAGACCAGTTCAGAACTTCTCTCTTCTGGAGAGAAGGCGAGAAGAGCTCCTTGTTCTCTGGATTCTTAACATTCTGGTCATATGTCATCATTCTCAACACACTTGTGCCCATTTCATTATATGTCAGGTGAGGTGAGGTTTATACTGTGAGGTCATTGGGTTGCTCACCCTGTGTATGATCTGCTATATCTGTCAGCAATGAGGCGACTTAGCTCTTTAATGCTGTTTAACTTGTACATTTTTGTATTATAACAAATGCACTTTTCTTGATTAGTATGGTTTCTTAGGGATGTAGTTTTTTTGGAACATATAAACTGCACTATAATCTCATGGAATTTGATCAGTAAAATTGAGTTGGTTTAACGTAGGAAAAAACAAACAAACAAACAAACCCGGGATGTTTCGAGATGTGGCCTTCCAGCCATTGGTCTGCCTCAGGTACCTGGATGCAGGTGCTGTCCTACCGTCTACTGCCCCTGTAACATTGGGAAGATCACCTCACCATCTGCTTCTTAGCTTGTTCACTTTAAAAAGTGGACAAAACATAAGTCCTGCCTCATAGGATAATCTGAGGACTCAATGAATGTCTGACATACTCTAAGCTCAATGAGTGGTTGTCTCCTATCATTGGAAGCATCATACATAAATACAGAAAAGATCCTACGTAAGGTTGGTGATAGCACCCAGCTATTTCTAGGTAACTATGATTCCCAATTCCCACTATCCTAATTTACAGTTTCTAGATTTAGTTCCACAGAGTGGTTAAAATGCTCTGTCATAATCTGTATCTGCCTTCAACTTTGTGTGTGTGTGTGTGTGTGTGTGTGTGTGCGCGCGCGCGCGCGTGCATGTTCTCTTTCCCTCTCTATGAATGAATGTTTGCTCTTTCTGTGTGCTCTCTTTCTACAAACATATGTATGTTTTCTTCTCTCTCTACCCTTCCCCTTTCTCCATACATGTATGTGTGTGAAAGAGTGTGTTCCATAAGATTTAGATAAGACTACCTGAGACATTCTCTATCCCAATTCTACCAAGACTGAGTTTTCTGAACGAAGACAGACTTGGCTGTTTTTCACACTCGCCATCAGTACTAACTATATACAAAGCCACCAGCTCTGACTCTCCTCTAATTATGACTAACTTCTCTTTTCTCTTTCCAAAAACTAAGCCACAGTGAAATGAAGAAAGTTAATGAACGAGAGTCACTCTTGTTCTGGATAGTGGTCAGGAAACTGAAATGTCAAGTTGTGGGAAATTGACTTGAAGTAGGGGCATGTGGCCACAACACCACAGATTGCTCCGGGCGGTCTGGAGCTGTGGGCAGCCTGGGTCCTGTGTAATCTGTATTCTACTGGCTCACCACTGCTCATCTGTAGTACCGAGAGTCTCTTGTGCTTGAATCCCATTATAAAGCCTGTAGTAAATGCCATTCTGTGCCAGAAAAGCTGTGATCAACTTTGTTGCTTTCTGTTTAATGTCCTGATAACCAACACTGCATAGATGTACCATCTCCCCATGTGCACAGTGGCTTGTCATTTGTATATTCACACACAGAGTTTTTGTCCTTGTGGAGAACATATACCCTTTGTATCTTCTTTGTACAGCTCTGACTTTTCTCATTTAATGATTTAAAAGGTTTTTACAGTTTGTTTTTTTTTTAATAAAAATCACGGCTAGGTCCTCAGGTTAACATTTCTTTTACTTTTAGTGTGTACTTGTTAACAAAAACGACATTTATAATATTAGGAGTCTAGGTCTTGGTCTTACATTGGTAATAAGATCCCTGACCTTCGAGAAAGTCCTTGGCTTCTCTTTGGCTTGTGTTTGTCAAATATGTGCTGCTCTGTAAAATAAGATGGGGGCATTAAAATGATTGATTTCTGGATTCCTTTCTATTCACACAATAGCACCCACCTTTTGATCCGTGTGTATATAATCACTTATATTTGATATTGGTACAGCACTTCATTGCATAAAACTAGTTTCTTCTGCATTGCTTTTTATGATTTCAAAACCGCTCTCTGCTGTTCTATAATTTGACATGAATATGAGGCCTTGCCATATTCCATGGACGGCTCTGTTTTCTTTTTAAATGTTTTGCATAAGACACTAAACATACTTTATCTCATTTATGCATCCCCCAAATCTTCTGAAGTAGCTCTTGTTGAAATGGGGAGTTGGTTTGTTCAGGATTACATACCTAATGGTCAGAGTGAAGATCTAAATCTGAATTGTCTGACATTTGCACCTTATTTCCCCTCTGACCTTAAATTGGACTTGGGACCGGTGAGAATAAAAAGCTGAGGTTTTCCTCTCACTGAATAACTGATTCTGATCTCAACTTGAGGGGAAAAGCATTTCAAGAAATTTCAAGCTGTTTGGTCTTAGATGCTCAAACACTAGGAACAGGAACAGGTGTGTCTATGATGAGGGCCGAAGGCCTCCCACAGAAGCCCTCGTTAGGCTTTTGGATAAGGTACAATATATAAACTAATGCCATGTGGTGAGAGTTCAGGATTCGCTTTGAACAGTTTATAATTCCAGGTGAGCAGAGACCTTTATTTTTATATTTCCATGCTGTCAGTGTGCTTATGCAGCAAGAAAGACCCAGCCACAGGTTATGTGTATGTGTGTGCACGTGTGCATGCATGTGTGAACACATGTGTGTATGTCTTTCTCTATGTGTGTGTGTGCATGTGTGTATGTCTCTCTCTTTGTGTGTGTGTGTGTGTGTGTGTGTGTGCACGTGCATGCATGTGTAGAAGAAAGGGCTGCATGTAGTACTTCCACTCCCCCAAACCCTCTCTTCCCAAGCAAAAAGGAGATATATCTTCTTTATAGGCTATTTTAAGGCTCAGGAATTTAAATGTAATTTGCAGATTTCCATTGGCTTGTACTGCAGCATGGGAAAATAAAAAAAAAATTGCTACAAAACTGCTTTGAATTTACAAGGAGCTACCAGGTTTGCAGACAATTCAAAGCTTCGAGTGATTTTTTCAGAGTGACCATCCTTTCAAGGGCAACATGTCTCCCAGGATCCTCAGGGAATGCTCAGGAGAGCTGGTCGTATTGAACATTACATTTCCACTTCTCCTGTTTTATGCATACATATCTATAATAAAGTTTAACTTACAAATCAGGCACAGTAATAGATTAACAAGAAAGTGAACAAAGGTAAAAATTATAATCACATAGTACAGTAAAAGTTACATTAACATGGCTTTCCAGTTTCAAAGTCTTACATTGTTCCATATGTAGGCCTGTTTTGATACATGATGATATAATGTCTGAATGATAGGACAAAGTGTGGAGGATGACTTGGGCATCGTGGTAATATTACTTAGACGCAGACACTGCAGTGCCATGCTTATAGATCTGGTAGCTAAGACGGCTGCTGTGTGATGAGTGGATGGTGTATGCTGAGGGGTGTATCAGCCAAGGGGTCCATCACATCTCAGATGTGGTACATCCAGACACAACAGGATGGGGTTACATTTCATCCTTTTGGAGCATTACACAACTTAAAGCAAAAATTGTTTAATTTTAGAATTTTCCGTCAAATAATTTTTGGATACAGTTAATTGTGGGCAACTGAATAGGAAGTAAACCTCCACTAAGGGGAGATTATTGCATAACACCATCATGAAGGCCAGGTTTGTACTGCCTGTAACAGATGCTGGGATTCTGGTCATAATTTGGGATTAATTTCTCTCTCTCTCTCTCTCTCTCTCTCTCTCTCTCTCTCTCTCTCTCTCTCTCTCTGTGTGTGTGTGTGTGTGTGTGTGTGTGTGTGTGTGACTTGGGTTAGTCAGTTAATCTTGCAAGCCATAGTTTCCTAATTGGTGAAGTTAGAGACTAGAGGGCCAGGACTTACTCTGACACTGTCTGCCTGTTTAGGACAGGTTAGATGATGACCTGGACTCTTATGAGTCCTAACACTTTCCCAGTTAAAGGAATAAGGAAACAGTAAGCTACTCTGCAAAAGCGTGAGTCAGGGTGGCTAGTTAGGAATGCAGGGAGAGGGGCAGAAGAGTAAAACCCACATTAGAATATATAAATGCATGCAGAATTAAGATCTGTTTGTCTTTCTATCATATGATTTTATGTAGTCATCATGTGATTTTAGTTTAGGAGAAACTCAGAGATGACCTGGCCCCGTGTTACTCCGAGAGGGAAGAATTGTGCCCAGCTTTCAGAACTAGATGCACAGCATTCAGAATTCCCATGGATCATCTAGCCTTCTTCTTGTAAAGATAAGAAAACCCACTCAGACCAGAAATAAACTGTAGGTCGCTGCTATTTGGTGCAACTTTATATTCTTTCAAATGCTCTCGTTAATATACAAAGACATGAATTGAAAGTCAATGAGCAACGGCAGGATTAATTCAAACTAAAATAAACTTATTCAGAAAAAAAATAATGCATACAAGTGGTTATAAACCTGGGCATCCAAAATAATACACACCCCTGCTAGAATTCAGCTAAGTATCTGATAATAATAATAATAATAATAATAATAATAATAATATATATATATATATATATATATATATATATATATATATATACTTTCTTTTAGATCAGCAAAAATTTAAAAACTTATCCATCAATAAAAACACATAATGTACAGGAACAAATCTGTCCAGCTATGGTGTGGAACTGTATAAAAATAAAGGAAAGCTGAATATGTTATAATATAAGTTCTTTCAAAAATGGGAGTCCTAGAAAAAAAACATATCCTTATCATTGAAGCTGCACATAGTTTTATGAAATAGTTTTTTTTTTTGCAAGCAGTTAACAATATAATACAAACCTAAGAAAATCCCTTAATAAAATTTCTACAAAAACTGATACCTTACGTTGTCATAATCTTTTGGACACCCACCCCACTTGGCATTATAGATGACAGACATTTGGACTAAGACCCTTGGCCACAGACTTCCCGTTTCTGGAGTTTGAATATATAAGCCATTACTGCACAAAGACCATACTCTTTTCCTAGTAGACGGACAGTGAGGAACTCTTGTTTTTAGTCAAAATTGATCATGGTTTGCTTACTGCTTAGTAGAGACTTATTGTTGACTTCTTTTGAAAGTAAAACCACATCAATGTCTGAGGGCACATTTTTTCCAACTAGATATATATCCAGTAAGGAATCATTTACTCTGAGATGCAGCTCAAGTTTCAAATGAACATGCCACACAAAACTCTCCACTGGGCTTGTTTAGTGTAGAGAACCACAGGCCCTTGCCTGACGCTTCCTGATGAGCCAGCTATATCGCTGCTTTATGATGCTGTAAGGAAATAGCTTGGGCACCAAGGGCTATGAGCAGTTTTGCAGCGGAGACATTTCTGAAGATCACTAGGAACTAGGGACAAAGCACTTATATCTTTTTCTTTTGTTTTTGAAACTCTTGAGGATTTTGGCAAAGCTTTGTGTGTTCATATAATAATAGATTCTCTCTCATTTTTCTTCCTTTCTTTTTCATGTTAATGGACCACAGTGTGGAAGTAATCCGTCTGGGACACAGTTATTTTATAAATTGGGACCGGAAGATGTATTACACTGCGAAAGCGATGCCCGCTGAAGCCCGGACGACCACACTCAATGAGGAGCTGGGCCAGATTGAATATATTTTCTCTGACAAAACAGGAACTCTTACTCAAAACATCATGACTTTTAAAAAATGTTCCATTAATGGAAGAGTCTATGGTAAGGGAATAGTTTATGGTACCAAATATATAATAAATAAGCAACATCATTAAAAAATAATATCCTCTTACCCAACCATCATGGTTTTCTTGTTAAGCACTGCCATGATACTTGACAGATAATGCACACCCATAAACTAGTTATTACACACATTTGAAACAATCTGATGGAACTTAGGATCTATTACCATCCATGACTAGAGAAGGTTCCCTTTGATACACCGCTCTGTGGATTTGCTCTGTAACTGCTCCAGAGGCCAAATTCCCTGGATGAGCCTAGGCAGCATGATTTATCTTGTTAAGCCAATGTCTTATGCTTCCTCCTCTGTTCCCCTGTGGGATCAATGTCAATATATGTGTTTCTGAGGATTTAGTCTTTCCTGAAATGCACATTTCTCCTGGCACCTTCACCTGCCAAGTTCCCCTTTGGATTCTTCTGTATGGATAAATGACTTGTATTTGGGAATCCAAGTGTCCTTTTGGTTCCTGGCCCATCTCAAGTGGATGTTAGCTAGCTATCAGACAATGTCTTCTGTAGAGGTCTGGTGGGACCTCTGTGATGTTCCTCTGGATCTTTTACCTTAACTCATGGAGGTCATTCATTTTGTCAAGGAGTTCCAAGAGAAGGTAACTTTTCACTATGTCTCCTAATGTGAAGGAAACTTCACACCTTGTCAAATAATTTAAAGCAGGATTTGACTTTGAAGGAAAACAAGGGATTGAAAAAGTCAATATGCTATACTGTCCTGTCTTGTGACCTCCTTCTCATTGAATCCCATCACTACCACCCACCCATGCAGTAATCGGGCCCTCGGCTCTCCTGTATCCCTAGTTCCCTATCCTGCCTCTTTGGTGGTAGACATGGTGATTTTCAACCTGAGCTTTCATGTGTGTCTTACATCCACATCATGCCTGCTAAATAGCTAGAACCATTACTTAAAATTTATGGACATTATTGTTTGAGTCTAAAAATACTTCCTTGACCTAAATAGTGGTGTAAGTAAGACTATTTTAGAATATTAGGGGATATTTTGAAATTTAGAGATCTTTTTGATTCATTTTAACCCAGTGATATAATTTTTAAGAAGCAGTCTGAAATTATTAGACATGTGGACCAATAACCATCTGTTGTAATGTTTATTGTGGGCTACTTTTAGAGACAACTTCTTGATATTTTCAGGTAGGTAGAGATTTCAAGATCTTTGTAAATTTGCATATTTAAAAACTGTATGAAGGCTAGTCATTTCCCTCATAGACTACAGGAAAGGAGCAGAAAGGGTTAAGTATCCTCTTTTGGTCCCAATTTATATATGCATTATAATTTATAAAGTATTTATATCCATGAAACATATTTCTCCTTGCACACACCAATACTGTTCAGAATTGCTTTTTGGGGTGGGGGGTACAGCTTAACTTGTTTTGAGTCATAGATCTGGACTTTGGGAAATTTTAGCTTTTCACTCTGACCAATTGTCTTAGTTTACCATTGCTATGATGAAACACCATGACCAAAGCAACTGAGGGAGCAAAGGGTTTATTCGGCTTACATTTCAAGATCACGGCTTATCATCAAAGGAGTCAGAACCTGGAGGCAGGAGCTGATGCAGAGGTCATGGAGGGGTGCTGCTTACTGGCTTGCTCTTCATGGTTGCTCAGCCTGCTTTTTATGGAACCCAGGACCACCATCCCAGGAATGCCACCTCCCACAATTGGATGGGCCTTCCCACATTAATTATTGATTTAAAAAAATGCCCCACAGCAGTGCTTAGAGCCCAGTCTTATGGAGGCATTTTCCCAGTTGAGGTTCCCTCCTCTCAGATGACTCCAGTGTGTGTCAAGTTGACAACAAACTATCCTGCACACCTATCTACGTCTTGTTTCTATACTCAAAATTATTATATTCTTAGATCTTTAATTCTTTTTCTGTTTTATCTCTAGCCCTGCAATGGGCTCTCTTTGGGGGACTTTTAAATACGAAGGCACAGTTCTTTTTCTTTTTTCCATCATTTAATTTGAATGAATGCATATGTGGTCATGATAGGACCATGGCCATGTGACTCAGATTTCTATTGTAGGAGGTTGGCTAGGTTCATTACAATCCCAAGGACTCCTCCCGCACAGCACATGAGACTGTGCCACTCACTGCGAAACAGCTGTTCAAACATGAGAGCCTGTGAATGACATGCCACACTCAAACCATGACATTCAGCCCTTGCTCCCTAAGCTCATGGTCATCTCATGGTCCACAATGTGTTTCATTCAACTTCACAACTTCCTATAGTCTTCAACACTCCTAATGTGTAAGATCCAAAGTCTCTTCAAAGACTCACGGCAATCTTGTAACTGTGATTCCCCTGCAAAATAAAGTTTGATTATTTACTTCCAAAATCCAACAACATAGAACAAACATTCCCCCCTTTGGTGAGCCTGCATAGAGCACCTTTCATATATTATTAAAGCTAGTTCTCAGGGAGGAGGTTTCCAGATCAGCTCCAGATTGATTTCTCCAAGTCCTGTGTCTGAAATAGGGGTTTGCCTTCATGTTCTAGGAGGTAACCAAGGACAATGACAATCTGTCATCTCACTAGTCTTTTGGACTCACCCTGACCACCAGATCAAAAGGTTTCCCATGGTAGGCACTGGGGTCTTTGTTAGTCTACGGCTCTAATGGGGAGCACTATCACCTAGTGTTCCCCATCTTAATTTTGTTTGCTCATTTTTATTAGTTCTTTGGGAACTTTGTGCAATGAATTTTGATAATGTTCACCCTCTCCCCTAACTCCTCCTAGATTCACACCAGCTTCCCTACCTATCCACTTGGTGTCCTCCCTGCATCTTTGCCTGTCAACTGTAGCTTATGCTGCCCATATGCTCTTGGATATGTGTCCTTTATTAGAGGATAGGCTACCTATTAGAGGCTACACTCATTATACTTCCCTCTGCCAATAGCTTCTTATCTGGGAGTGTGACTTTGCACCTATCTCTCTCCCTGCCCCCACACACTGGCATTTTGTATGACCTGAGACTGTGCAGGTCTTATGCATGGTATCTCAACTGCTGTGAGTTCGTATGTGTCTTTCTGTATCCAGAGAACAGTTTCTTTGCAGTCATCCACTTCTTATGACTCTTATAGTCTTTCTGTCCCCTTACCTGACATGATCCCTGAGCCTTGGAGGGATGGGGTATGTTGCAGGTGCTCCACTTAGGGCTGAGAATTCCACCGCCTCTCACTCTCTGTTCCTTAATCAGCTGTGGGTCTGTGTTAATCACCTCTACTGCAGAACAAATTTTCTCTGATGGGGGTTGATTGATGTGCTAAGCTGGGGCCACATGTCTCACCATCTTTTATTTTTAATGTATACTTATTTAGTTTTATCTTAAGCATAAACACTCCTCTATATTGCCATTTATAGGGATATGCATATTATGCCAATATTTGAATTTATATTCTATCTAGTAATAGTACTTCAGGAAAGAGTGCACTAATGGGCACTGACCAGATATATATGTAAAACTGAATATATATATATATGTATATATATATGTATATATATATATATGTGTGTGTGTGTGTGTGTGTGTGTGTGTAGCATATATATATATATGTAACATACCTACTGAGCAAGTTTTATTTAGAAATATGTATATATGTTCACATATATATGTGCATACAATAACAATTAATGGAAAAGAGGCCATTAATTTTAAGTAGAGAAAGATAGAACATGTGGGAGAGATTGAAGGCAGGAAAGGGAAGGGGAAATGATATAGTTATATTAATCTCTCCATAGTATTAAAAAAAAAAACCCCAAAGTGCAAGCAAAACAAAACACTAAATTTATTCTCTAAAGTTACATGTTTAAAACTAGTTTCAGTTTTACTTACTATTTACTTTCAGTGTTTATTTCAGCAGGTGAAGTGCCAGATGACGTGGGCCAGAAGAAAGAAATAACTAAGGTATCGAAGAGATATATTCCATTTTTTGCTTTAGTTTTAAATAGTATAAGCTTTTAAAGTATGGCACATTCTTTTTTTTTTTTTATTAGATATTTTATTTACACTTCAGATGGCATCTCCTATCCCCATTTCCCCCCCTTAGAAAACTCCTATCCCATGCCCCCTTTTCCTTTTTGCATTTATACATTTTTTTTAAATAATGTTAATCATAAGTGTTATAAGTTTGGAATTGTTCAATCAGAGGTGTAACCCACTGACCAACCTAGATATAACAACTATCTTTGACTGGTGGAGATACATGAATATCTGCCTCCCTGTCTCCCCCCTCTTACTCTCTTTCATCACCTAGCTTCTCCTATCCTTCTCCTCCTCTTCTTACTCCTTTTCTTCCTCTCAGTACTCCTCCTACTTTAGCTCCTCCTACACATCACCCTTCCTGTTAAAATGAAACTTTTCTCTCAAAATACAATTAGAGCATAATTATGAGTATGGCACATTCTTAAAAGCTTGATTTATACTATCCACTATGAGACATGTAAAAAAAAAAATCCCAAGAAATAGATTTACATGGCTCAAAATTTCTTCTAATAAAGGTTCCTTGGCCACACAGTTTCCAAATCTTTAGAGCTGTGCATGGATTCATCTTCCTGTTCAAATAGCTGGAAGAATGCAGGTCTCATGTCAAGGTCTCTACACTGGCAGGAAATATGACTGAAGATGCCATTGTGAATGCTGTGATCTTTGCTACTCGCTGATTCCCCACTCTTGTGCATGGTTTGCTTAGTGTGCTCCTGAACTGCAGCAATGTGGACGTACGACCCACCCTGACTCACATGAAAGATGTCACTAAAGGCTTTGGCCCTGAGGGCCAAGGATATGCAGTTGGTAATAAACCCCACCCCTCAAGCAAGCCAAGACACATAAAACACACCCGCCCCCACCTCTAAGCAAGCCAAGGCACATAATTGCCATGTCAGGTCAGAAGTACATCACCTCCCCAAGAAGCAGCACAGGCCACAATGTCATTCATCTGTGTGCCTATCACAGGCTGACTCTTTGAGCTGGTTGCGCTGAAAGTCTACCCTATTGGTCATGAGCCTGGATTAGGGGAAGGATGGAGGAGGGTAGACAGATAAATCCTGATGGATCATAATGAAGAGTATGGTCCTTGCTACTGCAAGTGCTGCTCAACCACGGGATTAAATATGATGCTGGGCTCTGTGTATGGAAGGTGAACAAGGACAAACAGCTCTGGAGGCCCCGCAGCTGATGAGAGTAACAGCCAGAGCTGATTCAGAGTGACAAGTGTCATGAGTCACAGGTCCTTGAGGAGACCAAGCCACACAGAGGCAAGGCTCCCTGGTGCTGGAGGCAGACAGGGCCATAGCTACTCTTGAGGGCACCCACAGAGATGATATGGAGGAGGTGGCTGGTTCGTGCTCATAAGCTCAAGCCCAAAGCTCTTTCAGAGAACCTAATGTGTTGGTGAAACCTCTGGGAAGCAGCCTCAGTGGGTTTCCCCCAGTGCTGGTCTACTTAGCAAGCAGCAGAAGCCTGACTGACAGAAACACTCTCAGCTCTACAAGGCTGAGCACCAGTGAGGGCTGCTGGCTCTGACTCTGCAGCCTGCTCTTATTGCAAGTCCTTAACCAGGGCCCCTCCCTGTCCCACTTTTCATTCCCCGTTCTTCTGAACAGTTCAGCCAGAGTCCAGGCCCTGAGAGTGGGAATGAACCACATGTCCTGCATCAGGCTCTGGGGTCTAGCAGGGGCAGTCAGCCCCATAATGCAGGATATAGCCTTGCTGCCTGGGCCGCAGGATTTTACCTATTGGAGATGTCTACTTGGTGGGCACCACCTCATCTTGCCATTGTACTAACATGTGGTGAGGCAAGGTCTCTGCACCAAAACAGGGTCCCAGCTGGGAAATTCAGAAGGCACTGGGTCCAGTGCTCTAGCCGCAGTCACAGGCCTGCCCCTGTTGTGCAGAAGCCCCGCCTATTCTTTGTTCCTCTTGGATAAAGCTAAACTCAGGGATCTGGCTGCTGTGTTGCAATAGCATTGAGAATAGAATGACTGGCTGGGCTGTGGTGGCACATGCCTTTAATCCCAGCACTTGGGAGGCAGAGGCAGGCAGATTTCTGAGTTCGAGGCCAGCCTGGTCTAGAGTGAGTTCCGGGCTACACAGAGAAACCCTGTCTTGAAAAACCAAAAAAAAAAAAAAAAAAAAAAAAAAAAAAAAAAAAAAAAAAAAAAAAAAGAGAGAGAGAGAGAGAGAGAGAAGAATGACAGGCTACCAGGGTCCCACAGACATAGTGGAGAGAAATGCTTGGAGTGTCCCACTGATATGCAGACCATCCTAGTCCACCCAAGCTTATTGAATGCTGTTGCTCTGGGGCTCTTTGCTGTCAGTCCTGGATTCCTGTGTGCCAAGGGGTAGTGAGTAAACTCAACATTGCTTCAAGCTCCAGCTCCAAACATCATTTTTTTTTTTTGCCCTCTGCTAGATGGCATTGTAAGTGATTCAAGCTACATAGTGATGGTGTGGCAGCTGCCTCTTGGCAGAGCATAGCTTAAGCCCTGTAGTTCCTATAAATACTGGATCAATGAATAAATGGAAGCATGGTAAGACAGAAAGGAGAATGTTGCCCAAAGCATCATTTCTTCATCCCCAAAAAGACACATTGAAATGTTTGGTCAAAACAAGAGTACATGAAAATAAGCATCTCCCCTCACCCCAAAGTAAGGATGGAATGCAAAGGGATTCTGGACATGGCAGGGTTGTGTATTTCAGGGTCTCTCTGTGATACATATGGATCCAGACCTCGGAGCCAAAGAAATGGAAGTCCAGCCACAGTGTGAAGCTAGCCTGTTAACTAGATAACAACAACAACAACAACAACAATATTATTCATTAATGACTTCATATGATTTCATCTTTGGAGGGAATACTTAATTTTAGTTACAAAGGTCCATGTGACCAGCCTTGGACATGGGAATAGAATGGAAAAGCGGAGGGCCAAAGCAATTGAATGGTTGTCATGTTCTTATAAACTGAGAAACTGAGAGAGAGTCTGTTGTGAAGGGGAAGGGACATTTCATTGCTTATAAGACTGTCATAAAGTTTCTAAACTTAAGGTTTAAATGTCTGAAAGACCACATGAAATCAACAAAAGGTCAAAAGGTGGAGATCAGGTTGGAGTTCTTAAATGGGAAGAAGTACACAGTGAATGTGCTGTGTGACACTATTCCTAAGGATAGAATGTGCAATGTGACACTATTCCTAAGGATATGAGAGCAGACGCCTATTTAGTCCAGATAGGGAACCGATGACAGACCAAAGCAACGACACCACCAAATTCCATCTTGATGAGCCAATGGGTTTTATTGTGTTTCCTTAAAGAAAATGGATGAGGGGTTATTTACAGGAGCAGAGTAGCTCAGAGAGCTGCATCACCAGAGCCCACCTTAATGTGGCAACCACCCATGAGAGCTGGAAACGTGCATATCCTACAGGAAGCTCAGAGGTTGGAGAGTGTCCTTTCCAGGTCACTCGCTCAGCCTGAGCCTTCCAAGGCAGCCTGGTTGATCTCAACCTCTTCCAGGAAGTGTTTCAGGGCTTACAGATGTCCTTACTGCTTATATACTTGTGGAGGAAGGGGTCTGTTGAATGTGGTTGGTTTCAGGGTTTCCTTGAAGCTATTCTGAGTTGTTTACTCACTGAATTTAAGGATCTTCCCTGCAAGAAAAAAAGTTTCATCCCACCCTACCTTTAACATTCTGGATCTTTATATATTTCCCTCAAAGATAGAAGGCTCTACTCTGCTACACAGGAATGTGTGAATGTCTATTAGAAAAGTTTTAGTTTTGAAACAGTCCAGGATAAATTAGTGGTTGCAGGGTTTTAAAAATTAAGACATATAATGGCAACCCATGAAATGTGAAAAGGTTGAAACATGGAAAAGACAATTGATTGCTTTTGGAAAAAGTTTGTTTTGGTGGTGGTGTTCTCTTGTAGAAAAAGGAGGCTGTGGACTTCCCAGGCAAATCGAAATCAGAAAGAACACTCCATTTCTTTGACCACAATCTGATGGAATCCATTGAGCTGGGGGACCCCAAAATCCACGAATTCCTTCGCTTACTGGCTCTCTGCCATACTGTGATGTCAGAGGAGAATGGCGCAGGTAAGTGCTGGATCGTGAGCCTTTGAAAAAAAATGTAACAAAGATAGGCATTGGTATTCAAATTGAAGGATTTCTGAAAGGTAGAATACTCCAAGCAAGGTTTTCTTGTCTCCAGCTTTTTGTTTTTATTCTGAATGCTTCTGAGAAACTAGGAATATTTTTTTTTAATTTTTTATTTGTTTTATTTATGTGTATGAATACCTTAGCTGCATGTATGTTTGTATACCATTTGTGTGTAGTGCCCACGGATGAGGGTCTCTGGTCACCTGGAACTGGAGTTACAGACATTTGTGAGCTGCTATGTGGGTGCTGGGCATTGAACCCATGTCCTCTGAAAGAGCAGCAGGCATTCTTAATTGCCAGGCCATCACTTCAGTCCCCAT
Organism: Arvicanthis niloticus; assembly: GCF_011762505.2. Taxonomy (NCBI): domain Eukaryota; kingdom Metazoa; phylum Chordata; class Mammalia; order Rodentia; family Muridae; genus Arvicanthis; species Arvicanthis niloticus. The sequence continues at coordinate 97,362,744 of NC_047659.1, read as the reverse complement.
AAATACATTAAAGAAAAAGAGACAGTACCAATGGAAAGCTAAGGATCCAAACATGTCCTTTGGCTAGGATGAAATGCTTCTTATGATTGAGCAACACACTTGGCTGTGATAGTCTAGTACCCAGAGCACAGGGAAATACTGTTCACATAGCACATGTTCATGGGTGGAGCTGACCATACAGTGGGGATAAATCCTACATAAGAACCTGTGGTCATCAAGCTGATCAAGGACTTTTCCATGCTACGTGGTGATTTGGAGCTCAGGGTTTATTAAACACAGCAAACCCAGCTGGCTTATTTTACCTTTGATCCTGAGAGGCAACTGATGATGCCAGAGAATCAACTTCTTTTTTCAAAGTTTAACAATTTTTACCTGTAAGTGTTGTTTTCTCTTACTACCAAATATTAAGTTAAAATTACTACCCAAGGAAGTAATAAGTGCTGGATTAACCCATTCTTTAGATTTTAATTGCTTTCAAGTTTCACATAATTATATTTATGACTTTAATTGATCTTTAGAATATTAACACCACAAGGAATCGTTATATTCCCTTCTGGGAACTGCCTTAAGGAAGTTTCTTTCATTTCTGCCTTTTGAGTTAATTTCATTTCCCAAACCCTATTTCATTTTAATAGCACTCTCTGTTTTCCATTAATGTTATGATATTCTTTAGATCTCTTTGAGGATATTAATTACACTTAATTTGAAATTTGCTTTTGTTTCATCCAGTAAGTTGTATTTTATTGAGTATGTTCTCTCTTTTTCTCTCTCCTCTTTGTTTCTCTCTGTCTCTGTTTCTCTCTGTGTGTCTCTTTCTGTGGGTCTTTACCTCCCTCCAGCCCTTCCTCTCTCTCTCTCTCTCCCTTCTCCATCTCCCCTTCTCCTTCTACATCTAACTTTCCTGTTGTTCTCAAATGTTTGATGATTTATGGTTGTCTGTTCCTCTTTGCGTGAGAGGCTTTTTGCTTGGTGAATGTCGTTTATTATTATAGTATGTTGCTCAAGATCCTATGGATAAGGCAGATCTTGTAACTGATCTTCGGGTTGTGAGGTCCTCTGTTCTGGGAGTCATGTCACCAAGGTTACCATCTTGCTTTTCCAGAGCGGACACTAGAAGTCTGCCAGGGCTCTTATTAGAGGCAGAATTGCATACAAATTCCCTGTCTTGTTTCCCCTCTGACTCTGTGGAAGTCTGATGCTACTACACTCATTTACCTGTGGTCTCTGGTCCCAGACTCAGATCTTCACCCTCTCCGGAGGTGGCCTGAACAGGAGTAGTACTTCAGCCTGTCATTCAGAGCAAGCAAGTTCAACCACCTGCCTGCACTCCCACCCAACATTGCCTGCAATTGCTCTTACATTTTAGCAGTTCTTAACTGCTGGCTAATGCCTCTTGCCACTAAAAAGGATTTCTCGAGAGAAAGGAGTTAGATATGTGAATGATTTCAACTGTTTCTAACCCTTGTTTCAAGACACTAAATTCTATTGTCGGTTCCGTCTTGAGGAAATGTGAACTTGTTTTCATTTCAAAGCTTTCGTTGTGGGATAAGCCGCCCAGGCTCAAGAGAATCCCTATATGTTAAAGAACATCTCAAATTAAACCCTTCTGTAGCAATGTCACTTATAAAGAAGACGAGAGTACAAACTCAACACTAAAAGTTTTAATATTTAAAATTTAACTCATGGTGCTATTGCTGCAACTTGTGGCATTTGGCTCATGGGGAAGTTACTTGGAGACACTGTGGTTTCGGTCTGTGCCAGAGTAAAGTTTCAGAACAAGAGAGAGGGAAATACAAGCACCTTAGAAAGATTTTTTTTATTTTCTTTACTTTTAAAGTAAATGACAGTAAACCACGTTGCAAAATTTTAAAACTCTTTTACTGCCTTATTGTACCAATTTTAAAATTTGTAGAAGTTTGATAATAGCTTGGTATACATTTAATTTTCATAAATGTTTAATAAATGCTAGAAATGAGTGTATATTCTATGATTTGGGGGGTACTATAGTCTAAACATATACATTCAACAATTATATTCAATGATTTTTAAATTATATTACTCAAACTTCTGTTCGTTTGTTTCTTGTTTGTTTATTTAGTGACAGACTGCTATTCTATTGCCCAGGCAATCTTTGGGCTTCAGCCTTCTAAGTGTTTTCTTCCACAACTTGATTTTTCAGCTAATTAAGATATGCAAGAGCCCCTAATAGAACAGCACACTTGTATGTTGATAATTGTAGTTCTACCGAAGCTTGCTTTAGAAGGTTATGTTTGGTAATAATTCAGACTTCTGTCTTCGTTAGACCACAGCCTGTATCAGTAACCCTTGACCTCACTTTTCTCCCATCTCATTTTTGTCTCAGAGTTCACTGTGACTGTTTCTATTTCCTAGGTGTTTGTGCACTTGGCTTTTGTTAGCTTCCATTTATCTCTTCGCTTACATTATGGATACGTCTCTTGTAAATGATACATTTTAACATTAAAAAAAATCAGCGTAGATAAAGCTAAGGCCAAAGAGAACATTCGCTCTGTTTTCCTTTGTTGTCACTACACTTAGTTTTAAATACTTAAAGCTCAGTGGTTGATAGCATTTGGAGTTTTCAACCATCCTACTTTGTCTTCTCTTTGTCCTACCTTTCCTTTCTTAGACTTTTTCTTTTCTTTTCTTTTCTTTTTTTTCTTTTTTTTCTTTTTTCTTTTTTTTTTTTTTGGTCTTTTCATAGGTTTAGTCCTTTCTGTTCCTGCTACTTTGAAAACAATGAACCTTTATTATTTTAGCAGTTAACATTGGGACTTTAACATAATAAACTCAGAAAGCCTAAGGCTTCTTTTGAGTAAAACAAAGATCCTTTGATAGTTATCAGTGTTGCCCTGCCCATATGCAACATTCCTACCAGGCCTTCATTCCTTTTAAACCTCACAGGTGCTATGCTTATAACTGTGGCCAATGTCTGTGTGATTCACTCGTATGTATCTGCTTTGTTTTCCTTAGCATATCTATCTATCTATCTATCTATCTATCTATCTATCTATCTATCTATCTATCTATCAATTTCTACCTACTAGTGGTAAGTGCATAGCTTCCCTATTGCTGGTACAACCACAAGTGACTCTGAAGTAACTATGTTATCTTTGCTCCTTTTCCCTTTTTCATTGTTTGAGACAGAGTCTTGCTATCCACCCCGACTAGGGTGGTGTTCACTATGTAGCTCAGGCTGACCTCAAACTCATGGAAATCTTCCTGCCTTTGCCTCTTACCTGATTCACTCTTCTACTTGCTTAGAAATGTACTCGAGAATATATGCAGAGAAGTACGGTTGTTTTTTTTTTTTTTTTTTCCACAAGGAAACTATAGTATACCCATAGTTTACCACTAATAGGAAAACCAATTGCATAACAATTTATCTTTGAACACTATAAACAGTAAATATTGATCTATCAGTGCCTGCATCTTCTGATTTATTTTTCAAACACTATATAATTTTATGTAAGTGGGATTACTTTTATTTTTAAGGCATTTTTTTTTTAGTCTTTCTTCATGTTTCATTCTTTCTTTCTTCTCTCAGCTCCACGTCAGCACACACACTATTAAGCAACAAGCCCTTAACATCTTGATATGATCCTTCATATCTTGGTGGAATTTTATAAATTCAGTCTCATAAAAAAGGTCATTAGTGACTTAACAAAGAAAAGGCCAGACTGTGTGCTACCCCACTCCTTGTTGTTTGATCTTTTTAATGATGATATCGTCTCTTTCGGCCGTAGGACCCATCAGTATAAAAATGAAAATAAGAATTTAAGTAATCATTACTTCTAAAAGCTTACCTTGAGCATCATCTGGGAATCATATGAGGATCCTATTATGGTGTTTTCGTTAGGACCTGTAGTCACTGAAAGTGAAGACCTATTGTCTATGAGCCAAGAAATTTTTATCACAGTGGAAAGACAGACTCACAGTTGGACAGTGAATTCAATAGGAAAGTGTTTAGAGTTGATGCTGGAGTTAGTTATTAAAGAATGCATTGAGATTAGCATTTGGAGTATGAATGTGAATTATTACCCTCAGCACAGACTGTGTTTGTCTTTTTCCCTTTTAGGACAACTGGTTTACCAAGTTCAATCACCCGATGAAGGAGCTCTAGTTACCGCTGCTAGAAATTTTGGGTTCATTTTTAAGTCTCGAACCCCAGAGACAATTACAATAGAAGAACTGGGAACACCCGTTACTTATCAGTTACTTGCCTTTTTGGATTTCAACAATATCCGGAAAAGGATGTCTGTGATAGGTATGTTGGCTAGCTCCAATTATTATTGATCTTTTGGTGCTTCTGTAGTTATGCTGATGCTTTTCATGATAATTTGATTCTTGGCTATTTGCTACATTTTTGTAAATTTATGAACCCTTGTGATTCTTAACAGCCTCAAAAGTATAGTGATCTGTGAATAAAATTCAACAAGAGCTAATTACGTGCTTAATATTCGGAATTCTCTATCTGAAGTAATTGCAGCACACACTATTATTTTTATGACTGTTTTATAGGTAATCAAACCGAGATACAGAAAAGTTCAGTGGCTTACCTGAGTCCAAAAGCTGGTGACATAGTGGAGAGTCAAAACCAGAAGTCTGACTGGAGAGCTATTTAATTCTGGTTCAGGAGAGTTTCTGAACTGTGTAGCTTTTGCTGGTTGTTGTGGGCATTGTTGGGCATTCTTGTATCATTCATTATTTCTGCTAAGCTTCATTGGTCCTCCTTGTATCACTCATTATTTATTTCTGCTCAACATCACTGGCCATTCTCACATCATTCATTATTTCTGGTCAGCATCATTGACCGTTCTCATGTCATTCAATATTTCTGTTTATCCCCATTGCTGGAGATGGTGGCTTATTTAGTACCACATCACATCCATGCTTAACCCAGTGTTAACCCTTGCCACTGTTTCAGTGTCCTCAGATGAGTCACACACCCCCTTTCAAGTCCTCTTACATCACTAAGCAAGCTTTTTTCTTTTTATCTTTAAGAAATATCCTTTTTCTTAGTTCTTTGAGAATTTTATATAATGTGTTTTGATCATATTTACTTCCTCCCCAAACTCTTCTCAGATCAACTTTATCTTTCCCTACCCACCCAAGTTTACATCCTGTTTTTTTTTTTTTTTTAATTAACCTATTTGTATTTTAAGTCCAATTTGTGATGATAGTACATTCTTGGATGTGTGGCCTTCCACTGGAGTGTGGTCAACTTTCCAGGGGCTACTTAACAAAAACCTGACTGTTCCTCTCCTAGAAGCTATCAATTTCAAATAGTTCCTTGGCTAGGGGACTTCATGTCCACCCTCTCCCCATTTCATGCTGAGATTTGGTCTGCCTTGAGCTTGCACAGTTCTTCTGCATGCTGTCTCCAGTGCTGTGAGCTCATATGTGCAGCTGCCCTGCTGTCTTCAGAAGATACAGGTTCCTTGTAGTCATCCACTGTCTTTAAGAGGCTCTTAGACTCTTTCTGCTTCCTCTTCTGTAGTGATAGTTGAGCTTTGGGGTGAGAGCTATGATACAGGTGTCCCATTTAGGGTTGAGCATCCCATAATCTCTCATTCTCTGCATCTTGACCAGTTGTGGGTCTCTATGCTAATCACTGTCTATTGAAAATAGAAGCATTTCTGGTGAGGGTTCTGGCAACAGTATATCACCCTCACTTAGGACACAAGAAATAAAAAGATTTTAAGTCATTTGTCAGAGAGTATCACAAAGCACAGCTAGTCGGATGCAAAGAAAATAACTAAATCTGGGGTTGTCTTTTTTAAAGTTTAGCCGTGGCCAAAGACATACTCAGTGGTAAAGTGCTTTCCTGGGATGTGCAAGGCTCTGGGTTCAACCTTCAGCAGCAAAAAATTCAAACAACTACTCCTCAGATAAAGCTGGCTTCCTAACTTCTTGGTAGCTCACTTGCTTTTGACACTTTTAAGCACTAGGAAAATGGTTCCTAGCTTTTAGCCCCCATTAGAATGAGCTGAAAACTATTTACAGATCACTTGGCTTTGGGCAGAGTACCCAGGTTTGCATTTCTGATAAGTTCTATGTGATGCTGATGGTACACCATAGGGAACCACAGATAAAGAAACATCACCCTAGGATGACATTTTCTCATTGTTAGTCATTTTTCATTGGAATGTTTCTCAAACCTGTATCATTCTTTGTTATTCTCCAGAGTTTCTCTAGAATCCAGTTGAGGTTTTCCTAAATCTTTCCTTTCCAGATGCATCCTAGAATTATGTGCAAACCAATGTCTACCAAACCACATTTGTTTCCTCTAAACAATTCTATTGTCCTTTCCTCTTAGTTACCAGTAACATTGCCTCAGTTAGGGGTCTTGTCATTACTTACTTAAATTATTTCAGTGTCTTCAAAATTGCCTCATTTAAAGTAATACTCTATGCTGGCAATATGCTACTCTCTCTAAGGCATAGACTGATCATGTCACTACTTAAAAAAATGTTGGCTTCCCAGAATTCCCAGGTCAGTGTTCCTAGTGTGCGCACTTAGAAAAATGTTGGCTTCCCAGAATTCCCAGGGCAATGCTTTTACTATGATTCACAAGGTCACATGCAAAGTGAAACCAGCCTATTTTTCTCTACTTTCTAAGCTTTGTGTTCAAGCATCATCTCAGCTCACCATTCCTGGGATGCATTATATTCTTATATCCCCCATGTGCTTGTTGTTTCTAAATGTATACCTACAACAATTCTTTTCTATAATTCCCTTTTGCTGGAAATTCCTTCTCATCTGGTAATGTACAATTCAAATGTCATTTGTTTTTCTTCTTTTCCTAGTAACTATATCTTATGGTATTGAACAGAATGCTTTGTTCAATACAGCAGTGGGAGTCCATCTCCTGGGACTCATGGTTAGCTCAGCTCATAGGCTGGGTGGGTGCTACTTGAAGTCTGGTAGCCTTATCTTTAGACTCTCTAGGGCCAAGCACCCGACAGGCACAGGATCTTTACAAATATTCATTAAATGAAATTCTACCCAATATTCTGTAACTTATGAACATCTTGGTCATTGCATTAAGTGAATTCCTACTATGGAAAATGCATATATCTATAATGGTAGTGTTTGGAGTCTTTACGAGAAGGTAGTATGGAGAGATTGTTCAGGGCTACTCATTTTTATTTTTATTTTTTTATGATAACAGCTGCAGGCAGCTTCCATCAGCTAAGAAGCACACAGGCAGCTCCAGGTGTTGGCTCAGCAGGAGCTGTCCTCTCTTTACAACCCCAGGGGAGGTGTGAATGGTCCTCATCTGGCTCAGAGTGGATTTTATTTTGCTCTAAGGGTGTTGACAAAAACCTAAGATTGTTCTGTGGGGAGAAGTTTGGCTTTTGCTCAGCATCGGTCACCATTACGGGCTGTGGGGAATTCTCAGCTTAACCGCAGACATCAGATGTCTGCCTTAATGGATCCCATATGAGGAAGGGCAATGTTTAGCAGAGTGGGGCTCACAGGCTTTATTTTGGCTGCTTGGGTTTTAATCATTTTAGTCAGGGGGGAATTCAAGAGGAACTCTGCTAGGGCAGAAAAGTTTGTTTGAGTCTAGGCAGGAAACAATTCCAGCCTCCTGATTGTCATGTGGCCTGTTCTATGGGGACAATACCCCTGTGACATTGCTGCTGTCGCTTTCTCAGCCTCTGTCTTAGTCAGGGTTTCTATTCCTACACAAAACATCATGACCAAGAAGCAAGTTGGGGAGGAAAGGGTTTATTCAGCCTACAATTCAAAATTGCTGTTCATCACCAAAGGAAGTCAGGACTGGAACTCATACAGGACAGGAACCTGGAGGCAGGAGCTGATACAGAAGCCATTGGAGGGGTGCTGCTTAGTGGATTGCTCCCCCTGGCTTGCTCAGCTTGCTTTCTTATAGAACCCAGGACCATCAGTCCAAGGATGGCACCACTCACAATGGGCTAGCCCCCCCTCGAAAAGTAATTGAGAAAATAACTTACATCTGGATCTCATGGAGGCATTTCCTCAATGGAGGCTGCTTTCTTTGTGATAACTCCAGGTTATATCAAGTTGACACACAAAACCAGCCAGTACAGTCCCCCATTGCTCCTTCTTCTCCTTTTCTTCTCCTTTTCTTTTTTCCTTTTCCTCTCCTCCTCTTCTTCCTCCTCCTCTTCTTCTTTCTCCTCCTCCTTCTCTTTCTCCTTCTCTGCCTCCTCTTCCTCCTCCTCCTTCTTCTCTCCTTCATCTTCTTCTTATTCCTTCTTCATTTTATATTTTATTGTTTGTTTTGGATGTGTAATTCATCAACTTATTAATGTCTGATTTCAATACCAGCATGCTTAGTTTTCACTTGGGAACCAGAGTCCCGTTTTAAGTCAGTGTTGTTTAAATAAAAATTGATTTCTATAGTAGTTTGTCAAAGGTAGTAGAAACTACTAATTAACAAACCTGTGAATCTCATTATATTGTTATGGAAGATTCCATTGCACTAATTTGCATATAAAGGTCATCAGTAATTCAGTTCATAAACAACAACAATTAAGTATTGAACAGAGGCAGATGGCAGATAACCACCAAAGCATAAATTGCAGCAGCCCTCAAAAATCTGATGTGAGATAAAGAATGTTCAATTGTAAATATCTAGGTGTGGTGCTTATCACAATTCCAGCATATGGGAGGTCTAAGGGTAGCCTGGGCTATACAGTGAGATCCTATTATCGCCCCATCCCCCCCAAATGATCAAATTTTCAGCAAAAGACTGTAACTACTAAAGAAAAGTGCTTAATTAGCCACAGTCATCATATTCTATTCTAGACCCCTTCCTGGCTTGAACAGATAGATACACAGTACCCTGGGAACCTCTCTGCCCTGGCTCTTGTCATGGTCTTTTGTTTTAAGACTGTTGGCTAGCTGTTATAGCTGCATGGCCTGGTGCAGTTCTTCTTATACTTTGGCTTGAATTGCCTAATGAGGGGAAAAGCACTCATAGACATACACCCCTTTCCAGCCTGTTTCCTACCTTCACTTTATGACCATTAAATGGATAATAAAGTGTATATTTATGTTCTCCTGTTTTAAGACATTGTATTTGTAGAGAACAGTTTAAGTGGAAAGCATGAAATGAGCTTTGATTCAACTGAGGAAGCCTGTGAAAGTGTGCGTTCAGACTATGAAGTGAAGTTGTAGTTCAAGCAGTTGGATTTCCTAGGCAAAACCACACAACCTTACCATTCTTTCATTCATTCATTCATTCATTCACTCATTCAGTCATATTATTAACTGCTTACTGTGTGTCAAACAGAAAACCAAGCCTACAAAGTTGGGCCAACTCTTAAGTGACTTGAAAGTAAGATTTGATAGAGTATGCAGGTGAGATTAATGATGCAGGTAGTCTGGTGTGGGCTGCCATTCCCAAACACGAAAAACAAGGGGAACCATCCCTACCAATAACAGACTTCCAGTGGGAGAAAGGCAGAAAAGGGGTCTTTCTTTCAACTCTATGAGGTTTGTTTGTGGCTATGGTTGACCCAAGAGCAAATCAATGAGCTTTCCCAATCAACAAAGGGTGTAAGCGAACACCAGAGCAACAGCCTGAGGAACTAGGAGTTAGGAGAATCCCTGATAGGCAGACAGACAGGGAGATGAGCCACTACTAAGTTCTACAGATAGGAGCTTTTCTCTCACCCTTCTTTCCTGAGACAAAATCCTGCTAGTTTAAAACAAAGGCCTCGCTCTGTCTCCACCAATAGGACTCCTCTTCTACTGGACTACAAAACACGGACTAGGACAGGTTCATCAAGTCATGGGCCTTGTCTTTGTTCAGACTGACTTGTCCTAAGTTTGCAGAGGAAGAACTCTCAAAGATGCTTAAAACCTCCAGCCCTAGTGGAGAGACTGAATTTTGTACTCTGGAGTCCCTCTTTGCTTTGTTCTCTCTCTCTCCCTCTCTCTCTCTCTCTCTCTCTCTCTCTCTCTCTCTCTCTCTCTTTCTCTTTCTCTCTCCCTCCCCCGCCCCCCCGCCCCCTCCACCCCCCAGTGTGAGTGTTCTTCCATCTAATAAAAGTCTTTCTTCACTGCTTGGTTCTGTTTGCTCTGTGATTTTTGCTGCCTTTTAATTCTTCAAATGACAGAGAAAATGATTTCTATCAAGACTCCTAGATGGTATGATCATGAGTGGCTGGAATGCCAGGAGGGAACGGGTTGGTGTAACTGTGATATATTTGAACAGAAAGTCTTGAATTCCACACGAAGAACTTTCAAAAAAAAGCACTTAATTCTCTTTCATTCATATGGCTTAACTTAAACCTTCCAGCTATTTTGCAATAGTAGGCCAGGAAGGCTTGCGAGGCCATGTACATCAGACTAAAACTTGTTTCTGAGTTTGGGAAATACTTGTTTCTGAGTTTGGGAAATCAAAAACTTACAGTAGAAGGAATACTTTTTAAATTAATTGACCAAGAATAAAGCCAACTGACTTAGGTAGTGATTGTCTAGCCAAAGACCCTGAATCCTTTGGTCTTGGCATAAACCTTATGTCCATTTCCAGATGGGCTAGTTTTCACAGATTTCAGTAATATAATCTACTTTTCTAAACTCTGTTACTTTCCAGTTCGAAACCCAGAAGGACAGATAAAACTTTATTCCAAAGGAGCAGATACTATTTTGTTTGAAAAACTCCATCCTTCCAATGAAGACTTGCTGTCCGTAACATCAGACCATCTCAGTGTAAGTGCCATGTGTCAAGTTCAGCGCAGGAGATGCTCTTACATCCCAGTGTAAGACTTGCTAACAAACATCAGCAAACGAACTGACTTCTGAAGTGGAAGTCCTCTGGGGAGACATCCCACAGAGGGCAGTCCATGATGGTCTGGGAACAGGCTAGCAATGTGCACAGGCAGATTATCCTAGCAGAGAGAGCCACATAGTAGGGTGAGCTCAGGGTCCTTAAGGGCTCATATTTTATGGCTATGTTTAGATGGTAAAGGAAGGAAAATGGTCTCTGGAGCCAACTTTCCCTTTAAGACTTCTTTAATTCAGGCTACAAAATTTAAGTCCCTTATGTGCCCTGGAAGCTCAACCCACACATTCTAAGACTCGCCTAATTTTTTTTCAGTAACTTTCTGAAGGGAGTTCCTTTGTTCTTCTCTCAAGGTCAAGGGGCTATGAAATAAGAGGGGCATGTTGGGTTTAAACCTGTTATCTTAGTGTCATGTTAATAATTTATTTGAGGTTCTGGTTGACCCCTGTGAATGTTGTAGGGAATGGTTCAAAATTCTTCGTTGGATGTTGTTTTCATTATAAAATGTCCCCTCAAGTCCTCTAAAAACATAAAATGTAAATGCTCCACTGACTTCAAGTCTAAAAGTGATGGTTTAGTAATAACTGTTATAAACATAACTATTTTTCATTTTTAATAGAGCATTCTTGATTTTTCTCTTAATGTTTTCCAGAGACTGAAATGGTCTTCTAGGTTTTTTTTGTTATTAAAACAATATTGGAGTAATGACTATATGATTTTGTCATTGCTCAAATGCCAAGGCACTAGATAGTTTCCTTTTAAATTAAAGTTTAGTTTGGTAGTTTTTTGGGGGGAGGGGCAGGAAAGAATTGTTTTTAGGAAGATCAATGGGACCTGCTCTTTTCCACATTCATATTCCTTTGGCTTCTACATTCTACGCTTTTAAATTTGTATTTAATTACTGGAATTTAGATGCTTTTATAATAGGAAAAGGCCTTGTTCAAATGACCATTTTGTATTAAATGTGTTTCGTGACTGATTAGGTGACTTAAGTCATCTGTCTCCTTTTCTGGTGTCCTCTTAGAATTGATTCACCATTATGCAGAACAGAGAGGTAGTCAGTGGCAATGCACAGTGGGGTTTTGTGTTAAAGGCAAAGACACATCTGTGCAACTTGAAAAGACAAAAAAATGGTTTAAAGGCAGTAACTAGATTTCCAGACCAAAAGGGAATGCAGTAGTCTTAGAAGAGAGGGTTTCTAAATGTGAATGCAATGTCCCCAACTACTACCAACTGCCTGGTGATGAATTCAGTTAATGTTCTTTGTGGTCTGTCTTGGTCAAAGCACATCTTTGTACCATGCACTGCACTTTCTTTTTACTCTTTAGGGTGCTTTATGATTTAGTACATATCTGTACCATACACCAGAACAATAGAGAAACCATACTTAATGACCATCAGTGCCGGAAGGAGCAGAGATGGCTATAAAAATGCTTTACTTGTAGTTTGGAGGCAGAAGTGACATGTGAGGTTTTCAACATTACTCCCAAACTCAATCTATTTGTTTTTCGAGCTAATGTGGCTGTGTGAGACATATAGCAGCCTCTAATACCCTACCCATCACTCCTCTTAGGATAAAAGTACCGGAAGTATCATATGAGATTGTCTGCTCACCAAGTGTTCTAGTTTATTTGGCTTTTATTTCTGGGTCACAGTCCATCACTGGAGATGACAGGGCAAGAATTCAAGGCAAGAACCTCAACCTCTGCTTGTTGGATCCCTCTCTGGCTCACTCACAGGCTCATGCTGTCTTACATAGCTCAGAACTACCTGCCTAGGGATGACACTGCCCACAGTTGACAGGGCCCTCCTGCCTCCGTTAATAATCAAGACAATTTCCTATAGATATATCCAAAGGTCAATTTGATCCAGGCAATTCTTCAGCTGAGTATTTCCTTTTAGATAAGTCTAGGCTGTGCCAAGTTGACAATTTATGCTAACTTAGGAAAAGTATGGCCTCCTAATATTTTATTACTTATTTAAAAACTAGCTCCATAAAATATAATTTCTAACAAGTAATGAATGTTTGAGCTGGTCTGATTTGGTGATGGTGTCTTCAAGATTTCAAACAACTTTTTATTATTAAAGATAAAATCTTAATGTAATTAAAAAAGAAAAACATTTCACAGAAGAGTCTAGAGTTAAAGACCAGAGTCAGCCTGAAAGCTCACACCTGTAGTACCTTTTATCCCATTCTCTTCCTTTTCCTATAAAGGCAATTGTCATAACCACAAGGAGCAGACCAGACTCCTCTTAACCAACTATTTAGAATTGACTTATTCATCGGTTATTGCTTTTAGCTTCTATTGTGGAAGTTTTCAAGTATATGCAAAAGTTGGGCTCACTGAATTTTCAGCAAGGATGCATAACTATTGGGTGTGTGTAGAAAGGCTTGGAGAGAGAGCCTGCTCTAGTTCACAAAAGAGCTTCCTCTTTTTCCCCTGGCGAGCTGTGACTCCTCCAAGGACCTGTCTTCATCACAGGGACAGGAATGCCTCTTACAAGCAGAGAACACTTGCTTTCAACTGTACAGATAGAGTTGCGTCCAACACCATCTCTCTCTTCCCAATTAGGACACTTCAGCAGGCACTTTTGACTGCTTTTAGGGGGGAAGCTAGTGTCCTGCAGGTCAAACCTCATAGACTTAATATAAACCACAACTATTCTTTCTCATGTCTGAGGTAGCATGGAGTTACAGCCAGGACAGCTCTGCAGTGCTCTTGGGACAAAATGTGTGAATGAAACTGTCACCATGTTGTGGGGACTTTCACTATCCTTATTGTTGTCTACCTGTCCCTAAGATTACATCTTCTCTGACAGGAATTTGCAGGGGAAGGCCTCCGAACCTTGGCAATTGCTTATCGAGAGCTTGATGACAAGTACTTTAAAATGTGGCAGAAGATGCTTGAAGATGCGAATTCTGCCACCGCTGAGAGAGACGAGCGGATATCTGGGCTGTATGAAGAAATCGAAAGGGATTTAATGGTATAAGTTTCGAAGTGTGATGCTCTAGGCCTACTTAAGTCGTTTGCTAAATCATCCTGCACATAGCACATGGTTCTCTTTCAATGATGGGTCATGCTTTCTATGCTGGTTTTCAGCTTACTGTTTGGCCCCAGAGAATAGAGTGGTCTGGCCTTATCAGCAGTAACTTAAGCAATGGAAGTCCTCCTAAAGTAAAGGATTGTAGACTCCCTATTTACCAACCCCCAGTTTATCTTTGATACAACATATTCATCTCCTCTCTCTGTTTTCTGTTGCACATTTTTTAGAGCAGAAACAGTTGATATAGAGAGCAGAGCTATGGCTCTGAACTATTCCAGATCAGGAGACTCTGATGACGACTCAGAGTGGGGTCTGTTTTAAAAATCACTCTTCTCAGTGACCAAGGATGTTGGTAGCTGGGAGTAGTAGGAAGCAGGTCTTATCATTAGGGTGAAAACTGAACAGTCTTCACTTTTTATTAGAGTACCTGCTGGCTTATGTTTGTTTGTTTGTTGAGACAGGGTTTCTCTGTGTAACAGCCTTGGTTGTCCTGGAAGTCACTCTGTAGACCAGGCTGGTCTTGAACTCATAGAGATTTGCCTGCCTTTGCCTACCAAGTGCTGGGATTAAGGGCATGCACCACCACTGCTTGGCTAACTGCTAGCCCCTTAATGCATGGTATGGCACCATCATCTTTTGTCCCTCCGTTTTTTTGACTACAAGTTGAGGGCTTTCCTTTGGACCTCTCCTTTGCTGCTGAAAGTGGAGAAGCATCCAGGGACTTCTTAAATCATTAGAGAAGTAGTGTCTGCCTATTTATGCAAACGTGTCCTCTGAACATACCATCTCCTGCATGTAAATGCTACCTCCCTGGGCCTCTGTTATTAAGTTGGCTTGACTTAGGAACTTCATTTCAGGTGTCTACTAGATTGATTAATTTATGTATACATAGGGTGCTTACTACATCAACATTTTATAAACTTCCTTCATCTCCTGTTCCTTGACCTTTAAACTCTGACTGAAACAGAGATGTTACATGTGTTCCTTGCATGTATTAAGCAAGTTATTCTTTACTCTCCAATGAAGCTATTAGGTGCTACTGCTGTAGAAGATAAATTACAAGAAGGTGTTATTGAAACAGTCACAAGTCTGTCACTAGCCAATATTAAGATCTGGATTCTAACAGGAGACAAACAAGGTAATTTGGAAATAGGTGATAGTGGTGTTTGAAGTAGGGGAATTAATTCTTTGAATGAAATGTTAATCAAAAACTTAAAGCAATTCATCATTTTTCTAGTCCTTTATTTAGGAAAAGTTGGGCATGGGTGGGAGAGGAAGTCCTTGGTCCAGTGAAAGCTGGATGCCCCAGTGTGGAAGAATTTGTGGGTGGGGAGGTGGGAGTGGCACGTGGGTGGGGGCACATTCTCATAGAAGCAGGAGGAGGGGGGATGGGATAGGGGGTTCCTGGGTGGGGGGGAAATGGGGAAAGGGGATCACATCTGAAATGTAAATAAAATATCCAATAAAAAAGAAAAAAAGGAAAAGTCGAAATGTAAAAAAAAAACCCTTTAAAAATACGAACTTATTTTAAAACTAACAAAAATTTAAATTAAAAACTAATAAAAATAATAAATAAAATAATTTAATAAAAAATGCAAAAAACCCAACTAACAAAAATACCTTGTATAGTATATTCTCTGGTCAACAGTGTTTCTGTCCGGGTGCCACCCCTGGAGGCCCTGTACTCACCTCTAGTTTCTCCACGGCAGGTTGCTGTGTGAGATCTGGAAGGTCTCGAGTGTCGAGTAAGCTTCCGAGAGGCTAAGGGCACCAGCTGCTTTGCAGCTGCTTATGGACATGTTACTGTATTTGAACAACTGCTACAGCTGTTCCAGTGGACCTGGCTGAATCCCAGGACTGCCTCTGCGAGAGAACCGAACCTCTTTTAGGAATGACCAGACACTAAATGAGTATTTTTTTTTCTTAAGAGAGAGGAAAAAATAGTTTAATAAGCTTTTACTCTATTGCTAATGAAAGCTTAACATTTTATATTCAGTCATTTGGAAACAGAAAGTATTCAGCTAACCAGCATGTACTTTAAAGACTATATTTATTTTTTTTAGGTACCCTATACAGCATTTAGATGTTTGCAGATGAGATAAATCAATTTTTATATAACTATATATACTTGTCTATATTTTCATTATCTACCTGTCTATCTGTCTGCCTGTCTTTTTGTAGTTTTATTGATTTAACCTAGGGTCTCACACATGTTAAGCAAGCAGTCTTCTACTCAGCTGCATATTCTATCCCTCCTTACCTTTTGCTTTGAGGCAAGGTCTCACTGAATTGCCCAGGCTGGCTTCAAACCCTTCACAGAGGCAGACCTTGACCTTTGGACCCTCCCTGCCTAAGCCACCAAGCCTACCTACCACTTCTGTTTTTCTACCTAAATTATTAATTACAAAATTAAATAGCAGGAAATTGAAGCCTGTGGTACTCAGTGGATACTTACTCCATGAGACTTATTACAGCTGATGTGTATTGTGGGCTCAGCTATTCAATTATTGCAAGTACTTATGAATTTACCATTATTTATCTAATTGCTTTATACAAAAGATAGACTGAGATCTCATTATTTTTCTGTTTTGATTTAGGACAAGATCAACAATGTAGAACTAACATTTCATGATTCCATATTGTTTGAATCAAATGACTATTATATTAAAGCAGAAATTGCTGAGTATGCCAGTCTCTGGCAGAATGGTTCTGGGTGGTTCTTGGACTGATTATTAAATTCCAATTTCTTTCCTTAAGTGGTAAAACTATAAAAGGTTTCATGCATTCGCCTTAGATTATTAATCTATCATACTAGATTTGAAGATTAGCCAAGTTTAGTATTTTGGCACTCTAATGAAGTTAACTGAGGTTTCTGGTAAAAGGCTTGTTTTATATTTTCTCTTCGTTGTACCACAGGATCTTAGGATATCAAAATGAATATTTGTTTGAGAATCTAAAGATGGTTTTGAAAATCAAATGAGGCTCCATGGGTTCATAGATATGCCCACTTCCCCCAGAGGCTCAGTGAATGGCAAATTTGGTTACGAGGCTCAGGTCTTGGGCTTCTCTCCTGGTCAACTGTATTATATGATGTTTTTTGTGTTCACTAACATCCATGGAGCTGATAGGCTCTGGGGAAACACAGCCACAGCTCCAAAACGATATGGAAAAGGTAACACATTAATATAGAGGTAATCTTTCTTTGTACCAGAAACTGCCATCAATATCGGTTATGCCTGCAATGTGCTGACAGATGCCATGGATGCTTTGTTTGTGATAACGGGGAACACGGCTGTGGAAGTGCGAGAAGAACTCAGGTGCGTGTTGAAGGAAAGGGAGAAAGTCTGGGAAGGGGCGGGGCCATCAGGCATTTTCGTCACTCCTGTCAGTGTAGGTGTTTCTGTTCGCCTCCTTAGGTCCCATTCACAATCGGCACAAAAGGTTGTTATTAGCGTTGAGGCATTGCTTTCGGGTCTCCAACATTTCCTAGGTGTTTTCAGGGAAGAATCTCAAGTCATGTATCTTGTTCTTTAAAACGTTCCTTGGCAAAAACCTGGAAGATATTAAGCGAAGGTGAATGGTGAATGGCGGTGTCACAGAATGTGCGCTTTAAAAACACCAGTTTCCTGGCTTCCTTCCATCTCTGAGTCAGGTATCTGGGGTATGGAGTACTGGAATTAGTAGTTAATAGCACCTGCAGTTTGTGATAAGATAACTTTTGAAAACTCAGCTTGTAGGAGTAGGAGATTAGAAGAGTAAGTGCTCAGCCGAGGCTGCTGAGCGCGCCTTATAAGAACTGGCATGCTTGGCTGTTTCTACAGGTGCCATCTACTGTCAGAAAACTCCAGTGTTGGCTGTCACTGGACATTGCATTGGAGAACTAATAGTCTTACTATCGATATATCCACTTGTTATATTTATTTTCTGTTACTTAATCTGAAAAAAAAAACATTAAAAATCTACATAATTATTTTCCTCTAAATTTGAAAAAGGCTGGCTTGTAACAGCTTTGCCTGCTGCTTCTACAGCTTGTCTGACCAAAGCTTGGTGGACAGGGAAGGAAGTCTTAGTTGGCATTTAACCAACTGATATCTGTAGATGGATTCTGCCGTTGTCTCTTCCTTGTTGTGAGCAGAAAAGGAGACTCACCTGCTGGTGAACACGTCTTTGTCAAATAAAAAAATGGGGAACTTCATTCGTTATTACTAATATATATTTTAATTATTTGTATAGTTTTAAGAAAGGTATTATTTATTTATTAACAGCACACTGGCTATGTTTTTATTGGAGTTAATAATTTTCAGATAAATTTTGTGTCATTTTATGATAGAATTCATGGGGTTTTTGGGCTTTTGGGGGAAATAATAATACTTGGATACTTAATTAAAATATTATTTTTAAAGAAAAATTGTCATTTATGTTCATACATATAGATGTTTGTATATGTAATTCTGGAATTTCCATTCATATTTTAAAACCAATAAATCAAAAGATTTTCCCCCTATTTATTTCCTGGTATAGTTAGTTAATTTGTATTTTAATTATTAAAATTTAGAATATTTTCTCCCAACTAACCTATACAAATAAACCTGAAATTTCAAAAATATCATTCTCAGGCTTTATTGCAGGACACACAGTTTTTAAATGTATATATTTATTTTAGGGAAAATGAATCATGAGATCCCTTTTTAAAACAACAACAAAACTTATGGCATATGCATTGAATTTGTTCAGAGGCTAAGAGAGAACAAAACCAAAAGCAAAACACAAACCCAGAGTTAATGATGGTTTTCCAAGTACTTTTGGAAGTCTAAAAATTACAAACAGGCAACAAACACTCCCAAAGAAAGCATTAACATTGTTGTGAATGCCCAGGGATGGAGGCACATCAGTGTGAATGCCCAGGGATGGAGGCACATCAGTGTGAATGCCCAGGGATGGAGGCACTTCAGTGTGAATGCCCAGGGATGGAGGCACATCAGTGTGAATGCCCAGGGATGCAGGCAGCATCAGTGTGAATGCCCAGGGATGGAGGCACTTCAGTGTAAATGCCCAGGGATGCAGGCAGCATCAGTGTGAATGCCCAGGGATGCAGGCAGCATCAGTGTGGATTTCCAGGGATGCAGGCAGCATCAGTGTGGATTTCCAGAGATGCAGGCAGCATCAGTGTGAATGCCCAGGGATGGAGGCAGTGGGCACTGTCGGCTGTGTCCAAGCACAGAACCCTGTTCATTTTATGTTAGGCCATGTTTAAAGCAACAAATAATGCCTTCAAAGAGGTCATATTTCACTGAAGGTGGATCTGTCCAAAAACAATGTGAGGAGGAAAGGGTGTACTTCATAACACACTCCCAGAAAACAGTCCATCAGAGGAGGAAGTCAGGGAAGAATGCTGTTTCCTGGCTTGCTCCACGGCTCACCCTCAGCGAGCTTTCATACATATGCCAGACCCACAGTGAATGGGGCCTTCCCACATTACTCATCAATAGAGACGCTCTCTTACAGACATGGCCAAGGTACTCCTTCAGCCACTCATCATTTTAAGGAGATTTTTTTCTACTCTGCTCCCTAAGACAACTTTAACTCATCTTTGAGGCTTGAAGAAACCTTATTTTTTCATCTTAAACTATTCATTAGTAAAATTCTCAGTTGCAAAGATTTAGAGTGATATTGATGCTATGGTTTTCAAGAATCTAATTTGGAGTTCCAAACCAAGAGTTTAACTCCTTTGTTTTGTGTCTGGTTCTTTTCCTAGGCAAGGCATGTCTCTGAGTAAAGAGATGGTCCCTGAGTTCATAGGAACAGCTGAAGAAGGAATAGTTGAGCTATTCCTTCAAGATTCATCCAGCTACAACTGGCTGGCTACACAGATGTCATAGCTGTCATTTCATACAAGAAATCTGGGAAAATGTGTGTTACTTATGTACTCTTGTTGGGACCTTCAAATGGTAGAATTCTCCAAAAGGGAAAACTAGCAATGTATTTCAAAAATATAAACGTGCATGCTTTTACCCAGACACCTGTTCTAGGAATTTCTTCTAAGGAAATAAATGAACAAATGCATGAATATGTAGTTGGGGAAATATTTATTCCGGCATTGGGTATGATAATAGATCATTAGAAATAGCCCATATACCTAGTTGGGTAGAATTTTGTTAAATACTATGATATTGGCAAGCAATGAAATACAAAATAGTCAATAAAAGTGATTTTGCTTTTATTAACGAGATTATAAAATATACATAGAATAGTATGTTTTGCCAATACACACACACACACACACACAGCACTATACATGTATCCTCCTAACTATTTTTCAAGCCCTGGAAAATAAATGCCATGGTTCTTTCTAAGTAATAGAATTAGGCAACCAGCTTCTATTTATTTATTTATTTATTTATTTATTTATTTATTTATTTGGTTACATTATTACTGAGTAGTAGTTAGTATTCATGCAAATTTTTACAATTGATAAGAAACTAAAAGCATGTTTTCATGAGAAGGGAACTATTTAAAGGAAAATATTTACATCCAGGTGTAGCATCTCGCATTCCACAGAGCTACCTTGCTCAGCTGACTGGCTGGCGATGCTTATTTAAATCCAGAATTGGAGGTACTGTCATGCTTCGCATCTACCGCAGAAACAATGTGTGACAGAAAATTCTGCTGGCAGAACGCATTGTTTTTCCAGAATTAATATGCTGTCTACGAAAATTGAGGGGAAAGAGTTCCTAAGGAGAGCTATTGTTTGGAGGTTCCCACTACATTCCCAGTCTTGGTGATTTATATCTAAGCCCTGGGGATTAAAATCATAAATTTGTGCCCTTCTGTGTTCTCGTGCTATGTTTTTGAGTTCATGCAAAAAAAAAAAAAAAAAGTGTGTTGAAAGAGCAGGATCTGAGGGAGTTTCCATTGGATGGACAATACTTACATGTTTGTAGTTAAACCTGTTAAATGTGTTTAGATGTTGTCAACATGGCTGAGGAATTTTCATGCCACTCAGCTTGCACATAGCTTGCTTAGGGTTGTTAGCCAGCTTTGGACCTGTGGAATCCTTGATTGAGTTGGTTCCCATTGATGCTTTAGTGTTAGCAGCATGCCCACAGGTATAAGTTAAACCCTATGTTGACCACATGCCCGTGGTCTACAGGTAAGCCCTGTGTTAGCCACATGCCCATGGTTTACAGTTCAGTCCTGTGTTAGCCACATGCTCACAGTCTACAGTTCAGTCCTGTGTTAGCCACATGCTCACAGTCTACAGTTCAGTCCTGCCATTTTCTGAGGTTATTCATGGACTGTGTAATTTTAACAGAGCATATATCTTCTGCTCCAAAGAAAATAGACAATGAGGTTTTGCTTGGTCAGACAAGAAAACTCATCCAGTGTTTCATTTCTGAGACACTGGTCATATGCTTTGTTCTCAGAAAAATTCATTAAGCTGTGACCCCACTGAGACACTAGGACTCTGTACCCCTTCTCTAATCAGTAGAATCTTTAATCATTAGGACCATTTGCAAATGCAAATGTCCTGGGGCAGGTACTGAAAATTCTTTGTGTGATGTAGGCTGTTTATAAGATATTGGCCAGTCAGGAGTCCTTTTATGGAGAAGAACGTAACACCGACTATGACATCATAGAGTCTTTAATTACAGTACCTACCAAACAGGAGAGATATTGGTTTGAATTCTCAAGTTCTGTTCTCCTGGGTCAACTGTTTTAGTAGGTCAAGTTTCCTCTCATAAATTCTAACACTCTAGAGCATTAGATTTTGACTTCTGATGAGCAGACTGGTGCATGCAGTTGCCTTTTTTCAGAGGGTTGATACCCATCTAGGCCAATCCCCAATTTCTGATAATGGATTGATGTCTTTAATGGTCTTTGGGGCAGTGAGGGATGGTGAACTGGAAGCTTGAACTAAAAAGTTGATTCACTTTCTTCCTTCCTCACTCTAGGAAGGGTGGTGCTGTGCCTTTCATTGCCCTCTGTCATCGTATCTTACTGTAACCTACAGATAGCCCGTGGCTGGCTTCATATGCAAAGCCATTTGTTTTGGTAACCAAGAACTAGGAATTTGAAGTCCTGGGTCTGCCTTGGACTAATCAAGTGGCCAAAAGTCAGATAGCTAATCTGTCAGAGGCAACACAAGTTTCCAAGGAACAAGCAAGCTCAAAGCACTGGCCTTTTACCAAAGTCTAAATTATTTTCCTTTAAACACAGTGTCATAATTTAAATCTGTTTCTTAACAGATCTTTTTAATTCCTGGATCTAGAGTGCCAGGAAAGGACTGATAAAATGGCTCCTCCCTCCCTCCCGTCTCCTCTCTCCTTTGCAGGTTGAGTGCATGGCTGAGCACAGGCTTCACTCTCCTTTAGTGTGTTTCAGATGGTATGGGCTGGGAATGCTCCAGTCAACTCAACCCTTTGTGCGGCTGTGCATTACAACATTGAACTAAACTGCCCCTCATTACAAAGCATCTGTTAGTATTTGAGGTCCAGTTGTATGTGTGATGCCTATACACTGTACACTTTATCTTCATTCAAAGGTACTATGTGTAGCTTTCTTCTCTCCTAATAAATTGCATTTGCAAGAACCAGCTTGTGTTTGGAATGCTGAGTTCCAGGAAGTAAGAGAAAGGGCAGCTATGAACACCCACCCAGGTCTTACAGTGTGAGCATTTCAGTCTGGCAGGGAGTGAAGGCCTGGGAGGAGGGAGCATTAGCAATTTCAGCAGAGCATAAAAATTGTCCCTGTTCTGCCTGGAAAGGGGCTTGTGTCACATGTTAGGAAGACAGGAAGACGTTGTTGGGGAAAAGTCCTAAGTAAATAGGATTTCAGCCAGTGTGTTCATGAACTTCACCCTCCTTTGGAATGTTTTCGTTTTCCAAGGGGGAAATGGAGGTTGAGTCATTTACACAGCAAATGGGAGACTCACCAAACAGAAACCCCTGGGAGATGTTTTTTTTTTTTTTTTTTTTTGTTTTTTTTTTTTTTTTTTTGCTTCGGTGCTTTCTGAAAACCCAGTTAATGAGATGTGCAGCACTGTCAGAGACACGCTCGTGTCTAGGTATCATTTCTCCCATTCGTCAGATGGTGGTACCAGTTTTCATGACCACGGTGAGCATTCCTTGGGTTGCTTATCTCCTGAGGACATCGGAGCCTTCTGCTTGCAACAGTAATTTTTTGTGCCTGCTCTGTCTCCTTCCCCACAGTGCATTTCACACAGCCTTGTAACTTTACATATTCTTTTGTTCATTTCTGCAAACTGCCTGCTAACTGTCTGATATCATCCTTGGAAACAAGGGCGAGTGACAAGGCTCTTAAAAGTGCAGGCGTGATTTTGGTCCCGGACAGCAGACGGCAATGTTGAGTCGGGAAACAAGGTGGCCTGCCTTTGCTTCTTTCTAGGCCTGCTTTTGTAGTTTGTGCATAAACTCTTGGTGATACATTTTTATATGCATCACTGTATTTTAAATAATTCAAAAGCTGAAGGCAAAGTGTTTGTTTTCCTATGGTCATTCTCTCCTATCAGAGGAGCTTCAGTAGAAACTCATTGAAATAAATGTCAGGGAGACAGTTCATTTGCCATAAGTCAAAACATCTGCTAACCCATTCTTCACTTTCTGTTTTCTTCTGAAATTCGTCTATACATGTACTGGTATACTTACGTGCAGTGGCTGGCTTGGGCATCCTTCTGCTGGGGACATCATATGGCGGAAGCTACTATGGTCATGCTAACAGACCTGTTATTTATAATGCAGTCGCCCACAGGTCTTCTGAGAGGGAATTTACCTTCGTTTTAAAGACACCATCACATTTTTTTTAGTAGAACAGTAAAATGCCACTTCTAGTGGGGTTATGTCATCATATAAGCTACTGATTAGGTCTTGAGCATTGAGAGGGATTTCTATTTGTAACAAGCCCCCATGTTTGATGTTTGTAGTTCTTACAAGATCATGGTTATCATTTAAACTGATGGATATTTTTTAACTTAAAATATTCTATTATTTTATAATAATAAGTGGTTATTAAAATATTAAAAAATGTGTTTATAAGTGGACTGTCGTTTTCAGCCAGGTTATGTAATAATGAACACACACACACACATCAGAAGAAAGGGAGATGGAAAAGTGAAGGAAAGGAAAGAGGGAAGAAGGGGAGGGTTCTGTGTAATGAGGTTTCATTCATCACTTTTAGTTTTTGTTTAGCACATTGAAAAACACCATTTTCCAGAGAGTGGCTCTTTAGGCTTTCTGCACCAAAACTATCAAGATTCCTTAGTTAAAAAGAGTTTTTAGGTAGTTTAAAATGATTCTGTTTTCACTATGTTTACCTTCGTATTTCCTTCACTCCTACCCCCGCCCCCGCCCCCTCCCCCGCCCCAGACCCCATGCAGCTTTGACATGCATTGCTGCTTGCCCATCGGTTTTCTTGATGGACCTAGTACCTGGCCTTACTCTGAATAGTGATGGAATGAATTCACTTCTAGGCCAGACTCTTGGTTCAGTTATAGATAAGCTCTTCATGCTTTGTTATGCTTTTTAAATTCTCTTATTCTTTAAGGAAAGCAAAGGAAAATTTGCTTGGACAAAACACGAGTTTTTCCAATGGACATGCAGTTTATGGAAACAAGCAGCGGTTGGGGTTGGACGCCGGTGCAGGAGAGGCTGTGACAGGAGAATATGCCTTAGTCATAAACGGCCACAGTTTGGTGAGTTTGCCTGAGGCTATTCTTCTCTTTTTCTTTACTCCAATAGTCATCTCTTTTGTGCTGTTATAATGAGAGCCCCCTTTGTGTTTTTCAAATAAATGTCACTACAAGAGATAGGGCGTGCACAGGATTTCCTGTTTACAAAAGGAAAGACTTCCAGTGTGCCTTTCAGACATCATTGTTTGAAGGATCCACACTGGATGTGTGGCTCTGGAGAAACAATTCGCAGGGAATCTATGAATTTTGCCTAAACAGTCACTTAGCAGGATGGTTTAAATGCTTTTGTAAGGGGTGGGGGTGGCACAGCTCAGTGTGATTTAAGTGAAAGACTATGACTGGACAGACGGGTTTCAGTTACTGCTCTTGTTAATGTTTGTGATTTGCAAGTCATAACCTGACCTTCACAGAATTACCACGCCAAATTATTGCCATTAAGATACCTCTGGTGGTTTTTCTAAATAGCAACATTCTGCAGCAAAGCCAAACAATTTGATTTGATTAGGAAATCTGGTTCTTGTCATAATAGAATAAACTTGCATTGTACTTCTAACGCAGCTCAGGTTCCAAGCCCCGAAACAAAACTCAAACCGCTCCTCCTGAGTCTCTAATTAGAATACAAAAGCCCTGACTGCAGTCTCGTGAAATTATCATTTATATGTACCAAGAACTTAATCTCACATCTTTCTTTGGCTTTGATGCTCATTTTTCGCTTTGGAGTTTGGAAAACGAACATTTGTTCTTGAAGACAGTTTCTTAGTGGACAAAAGAAGTTGGATCTGAGGATAGTAGATTCCCCCTGTGACTGTCCGCCTGTTAGCTCCTAGCACTCCAAGCACTATCCAGCTGGATCCCAGACGCAGCAAAGTGCTGCTTCCACACCATGGAGAGCCGTGGAAAGTTACAGAGCTCAGCTGCAGGCCAAGCTCAGTCCAAAGTTGGTCCAGATGACATGAACTTTTCCCTTGCATAGATGAACACCAACTGAAAGTTATGTCAGTCTGCTGAGATCTGGGGTTGAGTGGCCCAGGCAGCTCCACAGGACAGAATCCCTAATGGGTTATTCTTTGGCGGTCCCTTGGGCTTGAGGAAGTCAGTGTTTGTAGGGCATGGGCTTTCCGGTGATAATCACCTACCCTGTCTTTTTCTCTGTTGAAAGAAAGCTCTAAGCTGGATGTTCTTCAGGAGCCCTGTTTGCTTCAAAGCCGGGTGCTCGTGAAACCATGAGATGTCCCTCTTCAGTTATGGAGAATTGTTGAGTACTGCACTGCCCCACACTTTGGGGCTACTATGTTGCTGTCCACACTGCCCCACGCTTTGGGGCTAAGTGCTCTGGTCAAGAGAGAGAGTGGGGATGGAGGGGCAAGAGACGTGAAGAATGGAGACAAGACAGAGTGTGTAGTCAAGTCTCGTTTACTGTCTCATATTCTTTCATATTGTCTCCTTTATTGCCTCCTCCTATTGCAAGGAAATCCTGGGTATTTATAAGCACAAGCAGGGACACACAGCTAAAGACTCTTTACCACGTGCACCATGCAGCTGGGGTCACTAAACAGCAAAACAAGCTATGTGGGATAAACAAGATGTTTGTCAGAGTGTGCTCAGCTGTTGTAGGCTGTTGAAAAACAAGTCTCTTGTCAGGGTATATGGCTCGAGATGGCTGCAAAGTTGATCTAGCCACTTTCTGCTAAAAGTTGGCTCCCAACAGAGAATTGACTGTATTTTTGCTAGTAAAGTCAGATTTTGTTTTCTTTTTAAATCATAGCTCCGGTTTTCTCAGATTCTGAAGCTTTTCTGAATGTAATCAGGCCTGTCTTCATCAAAACCCAAGTCTATGTTTTACTTGCTGATAATAAAGAAAACAGGGGGCCATTCTGAGCAAAAGAGCCAGTTATATGGCTTGTCTTTCAGAGCATGTGATATATTTGAGAATGATGATCCACAGTTTTTCCGAAGAACATAGGCTTCACTATAAAATTTGTATGCACCGGAGTCACAGTTTTGGACTTGTTTACCTGCCCATTGGCTCATACCGCTATTGTTTAGACAGACTGGCCAGGTCACAGTGCTGGAGTGGTAGAGAACTCAGACATGAATGGAGCGTAGTCCTTGTTTGTGGGATCACTGCATTGTTCTGATAGCAGTATGACGGATACTACAAAAGAGGAGTTAATACGGTGCTTTTAGAACACAGAAATAGACACATTTAATTATTTGTTTAAAAAACAAACAGAGCAGCCTTTCTGGCAGAATGGAGGTTGTTGAGTAAAAATGATAGCAAATACAAAGGTATAAAGGCAGTCTGGGAAACAGCGACGCGGCCTGACGGGGCTTACAAAAGGACCTAAAGGTGCTACTGAACATAGCCCCTGAAGACAGATGGGCCAAACTGGAGCGGGCTGCGGGTGGCTCGCTAAGGATTCACTCTAAGGTATCTATTACTCAGCAGTAACTTGTGCTTCCTTTGAATGTGTCTAATATAGACTACAACGTGAGATGACTCTAGAAAGGTCCAGTTAATTGGAGAGAATCATGCTCTCTTTTCAGTAATTGCTTAGGGTCTAGAAAAGCTCTCAGTATGTGGAACAAGGGTAGAAATTGGTTGGGGAACCCCAACTGAGGCATAGGTTGCCTGTCTCCCTCTTGTTCAGGCTCCTGATTTCAACTACAGTGCTTTTCTAGGGACAGCCTCTGCTCGTGTCCTTTTTATCTTGCCTGTGCACTGGCATTCATGAACACACTAACTATACTTTGCACACTAACGGTGCAAAGACACCAGCAGTGTGTCATGTAGAAATCACCACGGTTGGCGGTTCATTTGAAACTATTGTGGTATCAGTAGGTTCTAGCTGTTGTTTCCATTGATTTTAGTAGCTCCTAGTAGAACTTTCCCAATATCTATCATAGTTATACCTTGCCAAGATGGCAAGGTAACATGTCACGGAGGCACACCAAGGGCATGTCTCTTATTTTGTGTTAAATTTCCTTGAAACTTACCAACAGCTCAGTATGCATGTCTTTATTCTTGTTACTGCTTTTGCAACCCTGGATTGACCAAGTAAGGAAATGGTTCTGAAATGAAGTCAGTCAAGAACTATGATATTTGCTTTGTAACTTAACAATCGTCATGTGTTCTGTTTGTTTTGACGACACAGGCCCATGCCCTTGAAAGTGATGTGGAGAAGGATCTTTTGGAGCTTGCCTGCGTGTGTAAGACTGTGGTTTGCTGCAGAGTCACTCCACTCCAGAAAGCCCAAGTAGTAGAGTTGGTAAAAAAGCACAAAAATGCTGTGACTTTGGCCATTGGTGATGGGGCCAATGATGTCAGCATGATTAAAAGTAAGAGGGTATTTTCTCAATGAGGCATACTACACACATGGAGTCCTGTTTCAGCATGTAATACTATATAATAGAAATATGCATTAATTTAATTTTACCATGGTTCTTATATAAATTATACTTTCTGGGCCCAGCACTTATACAACTGTTAGTGCCTCTAAGACATTTCTCTTCAGTTAAACTACCTGCATATTTCTTAGTTTAGAAAATGACATGGCTTGCCTTCTACAGTTTGAGAGGGAGAAACCACTTAGGGCAGGTGAATGTAGCCAGGGCTGTGTTCCTAGCAGCTGGGTTGACCCCATCTTTGTTATTTTCAAGTGTAAAGTGTAAATTTCCAACCCTTTCCCAGCCCAGTTTTCTCTTAAGTAAAACTAGAGTCAATACTTAACTATGTGACTAGTTCATGATATACGTGAAAAACTATAATAACTATTATAGCTCTACAGTTATAAAAATGACTGACATAAAAGAGGAATAAGTTTCTTAAAGATGCTGCCATTTTGTTTGGGGATGAAACCTTTCCATCTTCTTTTCCCTTCAGGTGCCCACATTGGTATTGGCATCAGTGGCCAGGAAGGGCTGCAAGCAGTCTTAGCCAGTGATTATGCATTGGCTCAGTTTAGGTATCTCCAGCGGCTGCTTCTTGTTCATGGAAGATGGTCCTATTACAGAATGTGCAAATTTTTATGCTATTTCTTCTACAAGAACTTTGCATTCACCCTTGTGCATTTCTGGTTCGCCTTCTTCTGTGGTTTCTCAGCACAGGTGAGTAAAAGCCACCCTTTTTATTTCTCCCACGAGTGGCACCCTCTCTTCACACTGTCTTGCTGATAAAGAAATGACACTGATCTAGGACAGTATAACCATTCGGTGATTGAGTGTTGATGAGCTTTGAATCCAACTCATACAAAAATAAATGGGAAGCTGGAATTTTCTTATGTATAGAAGAGTAAATTACTGCTTCTTGCATATTTTAGCTTTTTATGAAATGTGTTGGTTGGTATGATAAAAGTTAAGCCTTATGAAGAGTTTTTGAAATTTTTATTTTAAAATACAAATATTATTTTAAAATTAATATTTTTATTTTTGAAAAAAGACTCACACGGTCATAGTACACCCACCTCATCCCAATTCCTTCCAGATTCACTTCCACTCTACCTACAAATTTATGTCTTAAAAACTTATTACTTGCCAAATCCAACTTATTTGTGCTGCCCATAAACTCATGGGTGTGGAGCCATTCACTGGCACATGGTCACCCTACCCGGGTCCACAGACTTAAAGAAAACTGAGTTTCCCTCCACTATTGGCCATCAACTACTAAAAGCTCCTCAGCCAAGTTGATGAGTGGGTCATGAACACCTTTCCTATCCAGGCTGGAATGGTGACTGGCCTGACCTTTGCAGGTCTCATGCAGGCAGACATAATCACTGTTTGTTCATGAGTGCAGGGCCTCGTGTCCTGAGGAGAATGTTTATCACGGGCATCTTCCTCCCCTGTCCTGACCTCTGGCTCCTATGGTCTTTCTGTCCCTTCTTCCTCTGTGGTTCCTTAGGGAGATGGGGTGTAATATAGATGCCCTATTTATAGCTGGGCACTCTACAGACACTTTTGATCAGTTGTGAGTTTCTGTATTAAGCGTCACTCACTGCACAGATAAACTTCTTTGATGTGTTCCAAAAGCTGAACTACTTGATGGGTACAGAGGTAGGGATTTAGAGGGCAGTATGATATTTTACACCAAGGAGAAGTGGTTGATGCTCAGACATTGGTGCTGTTTTAATATCATTCTGCCAGCTAAAATCCACCTATAGAGAATGTTGATATTATTGAAGCACCGTTTTGCATCCTTTGATCTTGCCATGCTGGCTATCGTTGTGGCTCATTGACTACAGATAGGTAGGATTATTGAGTGCTCTTCTCCCCTGACAGCTCATGTAAAACCTTCAGATATTATGGAAGCTAATACTCAGGGAGAAGGCTTCAAGGTCAGCTTCAGTTGACTCTTTCAAGACCTGTTTCTATAGGGTCTTCAAGTTCTGGGAGGCAACCAAGGGTAATGGCAACTGCTTACATTATTTTGGGAGTCTCATTGACTTACCTGATCCACAACTTTAGTGGATGTTGCTGCCCAAGCTGCCGCTCCAGTCTGCCGGTCAGGGTCTAGAGAGAGAGAGAGAGAGAGAGAGAGAGAGAGAGAGAGAGAGAGAGAGAGAGAGGATAAAGGGGAAGAGACACGAAGAATGGAGACAAGACAGAGGTTCTGATCAAGTCTCGTTTATTTTTGTTTTGTTTTTTTTTTTTTTTTTTTTTTGCTTTGTTTTTCGAGACAGGGTTTCTCTGTGTAGCTCTGGCTGTCCTGGAACTCACTTTGTAGACCAGGCTGGCCTTGAACTCAGAAATCCACTGCCTCTGCCTCCCAAGTGCTGGGATTAAAGATGTGCGCTACCACCGCCCGGCTCAAGTCTCATTTATTGAAGGGAAATCTGGGGTATTTATATGGTTTTGCCACGTGCCTTGTAGGTGTTGATATAAGGTGCACGTGCCTGTTCCTTATAGGCATGTATGGCATGGATAGCACGTGGACCGCATGCCTTGCAGCTGGGGGCTCAAGATGGCTGCAAAGCTGATAGCCGCTTTCTGTTAAAAGTCGGCTCCCAACAAGTGGAGGTTTCCTCTGCACTAGGGTTTTCATTAGATTCCATGTAATACAAACTCATGAATATTTTCTAAAATTGGTAGAACACAGCAATGGATTCCCTCCCAGCCCCCACACCATGAGGCTGTATATAGCAAGAAACCCATTCTAGAGCTTGCTCCAGAGATGGAAACTGGAGTCCTTGTGTGTGGTCTTTGTTTCAGGGGTACTGAGAACTGGCTGTGATGGCCACTGGGAGGTGGGGCTGGAATTGGCCAGGCTTGCTGTCTCTTCTCCCTTGATTAGCACCAAGTGTAACGTGTTTTGGCTTCCCCTCCAAGTCCTGTTCTTCTAAGGACAATATGTTATAATGAGGCACATACAAAAAAACCAAAAAAAAAACAAAAAACAAAAAAACAAAAAAAAACCCAAAAAACAAAAACATGTTTGGAAGAGACACCAACCAGTCTAAGCAGGTTGAGAATTTAGGTCAGGGAGACATGCTTGCCACCATTGAAACCATCTAGGCATCTTTGGTCTCCATTGCCATGTGCTGGACATGGAAATTTCCTCAGCTCCTAAAACCCACCTCTTTTAAAGAGAGCTGACAGAGATGCTTTTATTTCCAACCGGTCTTCTCCCGAGTGGCCCACCCTTCTCTATTCAGTCCTGGCAGAGGTGAGACTTATACACATCTCCCATGTCTTTGAATGTTTGCTTGCTTAGCAGCAATTCACTTCATTCCAGTTTAGGGCAGGTGTTCTATTGGCCTGCTGGGCCACTGCATGAAACGGAGGGAGGTAATTTCCACTGACAGAGAACTCGCAGTCTGGGAATGATTTTATTTGTAGAAATGCGAAACGGATGTTAAGTCGCTCCACCATCACATTTCTCTTATTTGTTCAACCAACTTTTTTTTCATATTTTTTTTTATAAATTTTATTTTGCTATTTTCTCCTTCCCTGATTCCTCTCAGATCTCAACTCTCTGCCCATTCGACTTCATGTTCTTTTTTCTCAAAAACAAACAAACAACCCAGACATCTCCTCTCAGAAAAGATCCAAAACAAAAAAGGAATTAAAGAACTCCAAAACATAGTAAGACAAAATGCCTAACCCGCACCCCCCCCCAAAAAAAAAAACAGAACGAAATAAAAATTCCACAACAAACAGACTTGGAGGGCTGGCCAACTACTCCTGGGCCTAGAGCCTACCCTGGACTGCGGTTGATATGCCCAGTGACACTCCACTGAAGAAAGCCGACTTCCTCTCCCAATGGGTATCAATTGCAAGTAGCTTCTTTTTAGGGGTGGGACATTGTGTCCACTTCCTGTTGTCTGTGCTGGTATTTTGTCTGTTTGAATATGTGCAAAACTTGTGCTCATTGCCACAGTCTCTGGAAGTTCACATGCGTACCATTCCTGTTGTGTCTGGAAGACACTGTTTCTTTCCAATCACTCACCAGTTTTGACTCTTAGAGTCTTACTACCTCCTCTTCCACATGGAGCCCTGAGCCTTGATGGACATTAGATAAGAGCCTCCCATGTAGGACTGCGTGCTGCAGAGTCTCTCACTCTGTGTGTTGTCTGGTGTGTGTCTGTGTTAATCCCCAGCTATATTGTAAGAAGCGGCTTCTCTGATGAGAGTTGGGTGATGTGCTGATATATGAATATAGAAATACAACACCAGAAATCATGTTATTGCTCCATTCCCTTAGCAGAATAATAATAGTGGTTTTCCTGTAGGCCCATGACCTATCCAGTCTGATGTTCTTGGCCACTTTTGCTGTGTCAGGTATGGGTTCCATCTCATGGAGAGGGCCTTAAATCCAATTTTAAATTTAGTTGGATATCCCTCTAATATATCTTTCACTCTCACACCAGTGTATCTTACACATAGGTTGTTTTTGTGGGTCTCAGGTTTTGTAGCTGGGTGATAGTGATGACTCTCTCCCTCCTCCAGAGGCATGCAGAGAACATTCTGGCACTGTGAATGCCAATAGGATGAGGCTCCTAGTTGGGCACCAGCTTGACTTTTTGTTTGATTATATGTAAGTGGCGCTCTCAGCAATAGGGCCGTACCATCATGTTGTGGAGAGCAACCAATAGCCTTGGCAATAGCCTATAATGTTTGGGGGTGGGGGTGGTCTGTGGCATCCTTTTGGCCAATAATTCAACAGGATGTAATATGTACTTGGCACTAGGGGTTTTAGTTGGTGGCATAAAATTATTTTTTTCCATCATATAGAAATGACATTTAAAATCATTTCATATATGTATGTTTTTGAAAGCTTGTCTTAGTCTGCATTCTATTGCTGTAAAGAGACACCATGACCAAGGCAATTCTTATAAAGGAAATCATTTAACTGGAGCTTGCTTACAGTTTTACAGGTTTAGTCTATTATCATCATGGCAGGAAGCATGGCAGCATGCAGGCAGACATGGTGCTGGAGAAGGAGCTGAGAGTTCTACATCCAGATCTGCAGGCAACAGAAAGAGAGAGACACTGGGCCTGGTTAGAGGCCTTGAAACCTTAATTCTCACCCTCAGGATACCCTTCCTCCAACAAGACCACGCCCACTAATCCCTTTCAAATAGTGCCACTCCCTGATGACCAAGCATTCCAATATGTGAGCCAGTCCTACTCAAAGCAGCACTAGAAAGCTTCTACAGTAATAGGTTTCCATAAGTTTTAGTGTTAGTTGTGCCTCCCCATATTCCCTCCTTGACCCTTCTCTCCCCTCCCCCCATTTATCACTCCATAACACTAAATTTTATTTCCTCTTCCTTGGAAGAACCCCCACCGTCCACCCCATGTCCTTTACTAGGTACCTTACCTCTCTGTTTATTCAGATGATAGCAACTTATCAAAAGTTTAAATACTGTCTTTCACATATAAGAGAAAACATGCAATATAATTCAAGAAATTATCCTGTGTGTGCCTGGGAGGAGGAGGAGCCCAAGGACCATGGAGCATATGTGCAGATAAGAGAACAACTTTCAGGAGTCTGTTCTCTCCCTCCACCATGTTGGTTCTGGAATCAAACTCAGGTCGTCAGGCTTAGGGGCATCTTTACCCACAGCCATCTTGACGATCCTCAGAGTGTATGCTGAGGTAGAACCTTTGCTCTGTCAGAGAGTTTAGAGGTAGGGAGTGGAAACCTTTTTTTTTTTTTTTTTTTTTTTTTAAATAAAAGAAAACCCTGAGTTCCTCAAGAACTGGGAGTCAGTGGTGACATGATCAGGAGCACAGCTCTTGCCCTTTTAGTTCTCTGTCAACTTGGCTCGAACAAGCTTCACCTGGTGCCCTGCCTTCTAGAATCATCTGGAAGCTTGAGTCTACCTTCTATCAACAAATGCTCCAACTCAGCTGCCAGCAATGAACAAACATAACCTGGCATGGTGAGATTTCCAGCTGGGTTACCAGTTTAACAGAGCTTGGATAAAGGTTGGCTCATGGCTCATTCCTCAGGGCATGCCTTACCCTGATTCATGCCTTACCCTGATTCACTGTTGAAGCCTACATGAATTTTTCTTGAGCTTAGCGTGTGTGTGTGTGTGTGTGTGTGTGTGTGTGTGTGTGTGTTATTGTTAATAGCCGTGACTTATTTTAAAAGCACTCAGTCCTTCAGGGGTTTTAATAAAGATGAGTTGTCCCTCCAAAAATTGCTGAGGCCCAGTTTAGGAAATTCACATTTGAAACTGTGTAAGTGTTGGCACTGAGCGCTTGAGATGATATTATCTGTTGACAATTTATCATTGTCAGGGAGATACAGAGATATGTATCTCTAAAAAATTCTGTGTAATATGGAAGCAATTATCTTGTCAAGACTGGAAGAGGTTTGTCAAATACTATAAGAAAATATACAGTGAGACTTTGGAAAGCGATGGGAAAGACTGAGGCTAATCTCGAGGCCCAATGGCGTCACAGGTTTTGATACCTGAGGCTGGTTTCCACAAGGCAGGAGAATTACTCTGCCCTTGCCTTCCAGATGTGCCCTGTGAAAACTCCGGGGACAGGCTAATGCTCAGCCTTGGCCCTTCTACCCTATCCTACTAGTGAGTCTCTGCTAAGTATGCAGACCAACAACTGACGAGCTAAAGTGGCACACCTCCTATTTATCTCCCAATGTGTCTTCTTTAGCAGAAAAATGTTTTTGAGAGATGAAAGAATACAGCTTTTCTCTCTGCAACCCACCCCAAACCTGAGGATATAGATTTCCAAAGAGGTATCTTATATGTTATTTGACATATTTTATCTATCCATCCATATCTATCTATCTATCTATCTATCTATCTATCTATCTATCTATTGGTGGTTCTGGTGGCTGGTTCATGCTAGGCAAGCACCATGTCCCCAGACCAAACCCCTTTATGATATTATTTGTAACTTATCACATGCTAGACTCTGAGTTAGTTTCTTGGGCTCCTGGATGAGAATGACTCCAAGAGCTGACAGGTTGATAAGATGGGGCTGGGAACCAGGATGTAAGTAATTACAGGTCAATGTTATGAAGCACTGAGATGTAGTGAGTCACGGTACTAACAAGGGGCCTGGAATCCGGCCCTGGAATGAGCCTGTGGGAGAAAGGCCCTTGTGGCGTTTCAGCCTGTGGATGCTCTTGGCTTCCAAACTGCTTCAAGCTGGTGCCCATAACCTGGGAAAATGTGTCCTGAGGTGAATGGGTGGAATTCACTACAAGGGATGGGAGTGGGCTAGCTCAGACAGGCATCCTAAAAGACCTGCCACCTACCCTAAGCTGATTCCTCAGGACCAATCAAAGCTGAGCAGGCTGGAGTCAGAGGACAGGCACCCCAGCTGAGGTGCTGCAGGAAGTACAAGGGTGACTTTATGAATTTGAAGAATGATTTGGTGATTGAAGGCTATTACAGAAAGGGACTAATCTCCAAGTTCCTTTTCTCAAATGACTCTAGCTTGTGTCAGGTTGACATAAAACAAACCAGCACAGATACACTGAAAAAAAATGTTCCTCCTTCTTGTGTGAGAGCTTTGCTGGAGACATACAGCATACATGTTCACTCACACAAGAAATGGAACCCACAGTGGACTAAAGTAACAATTGCTGCAATGTCCATCCTGGTGAACCAACCAGTTTTCCTTGGAGTCACTAACAGGAGTGTGGGTAAGGGATTACTTACAGAGTCAGAGATGATGTACAGGTGGCTGTGTGTGTCAGCACAAAGCCACATGGTGACATGGTGACACTCATAAAAACTGTCACCCAGTGCAAAGCTTGCAGACAAGATGAATGGTCTGAGTGTCTCTTTTTCTGCTCAGCTGGTCAGGTTCCTCCTGCTGCTGGGGCTGTTTACTCATTTTATAAAGCTGGGGGTGGTGGGCTTCTAGAACCTTCCAAGGTTAAGCTTTTCCACATATGTCATATGTTTATCTCTTGAATTTCATGTCCCCAACTCCCGCTGCCTCACCATTGGGGTGCCCAGAGTGCTGCCGACATTCCATTCAGGGAAGCATTGCCGTGGTGGTTCTTGGTGTTGCTGGTGTGCCACTGGGAGTCCACTGGGGTCCTCAGTTAAGCTTCCCCTGAAGGGGGCCCACAAGCCAGGCAGAATGGTGAAGGCAAAGTCCGGGACAGTGGCAGAACCTGGTGTAATTCCTCAATGCATGCTGAGAGTATAGAGGGGCTCTTTACGAGGAAGCAACCCCTACTCCCGTGAGCCTTGATGAAGAGATGGTCCTTGCTTGTTCAAATGGCTTTATGTGGTGGCTAATGTGATTGCACATGCCTTACTCAGGGTTTTATGTAAAGGGACCAATTGTCATGGTCCTTTCAGTGAAGTGTCAGTAGGTAGTTTCTTGTTCCAGAGCAGGTACAGGTAGGCAGGTGATAGCCTCACTCCTAGCATTTTCAGTTCTGAGATTCACAGGGTCTGAGCTCACTCACCTTTACCAGTTCCTCTGTCTGGTGGCTTGGTCCACTTGCCCCATATTGGTAGAAAACTGCATCATGCATCTCCTCCCATATCTACTCACCTTCCCCACCCCATTCACTCTTCAGATCTAGTTGACAGCTACACTAATGCTCAGGGGCCTTTTTCTCACTGCAGGGTCCAATCACAGCTGAAAATATCTCTGAGTCCAGTGACCAGCAGCGCTGTGGTCTATGATATTTAAGCTCAGTATCTCTACCCAGAGCATTGTTGGTTGGAACTTGGCATCTAAAGAGTGGCTTCCACTTCTCTTTCTTTAACAAATCTATCTTCATTTCAAATGCAAAAGATGCTACTAAGACATAGGAAACTTCAAATTCAGATTTAGCCTTTAAAGATACCAGAATGTTTTCTCTTTAAGACAATTCACATCTGTAGGATGTAATTTAAAGGGTCATCTTATTTATGTCACTAAGCAGAATCCACGTTAACGTCTTTGATGCATTTGATTTTAAAGATCCACAGTGCTTTAGCACCTTCCCACAAGACAGTGGGCTTCAGAATACATTCCAAATCTGATAGGTTGATCCAGAGTCTTTTCTTTTTTTCCCAATATTTTTTTAATTTACTTTATATCCATATCTCAGCCTCCCTCCTTCCTCTCCTCTCAGTCCTGCACCAGGGTGGGGTGGTATCCAAGGGTGGCTCCCCCTTCTCTGAGGTGAAGAGGAAGGGGTAATGGGGAGAAGGATTTGTACTTCTTGATAAATTTCCATGTGAGTGATCATGTTGAACAAGTACCACATGTAACTTAGTATTTGATGTAAAGCTATTTCTTAGTACACATTGAAATATAAATGAATGAATGCTATCAGGGTGGTTATTGGTTAGGCTCCAGAGGTCTGGATTTTGATGTTTACATATCTCTATAAGAAGAGACTCTGAAAGATTCTCTCTCCATCTTTCTATTACATCAACAAAAATGGACATGTAATTTTTGTTCTACTAGTGGGACTTGAGCAAAGATTTTGTTTGTTTTTTGAAAGCAGAGTCTTTTGAAAGCCAGACTGACCTCAAACTCTATGTAGTTGAGGGTGATCAAGATCCCTGCTTCCACCTCCTGGGTGTGGTGATTTCAGGCCTGTACCTCTGGCTTATATAATACTACAGATCAAATCCAAGGTCCCACACACACTGTGCAAGTGTTCCACTGACTGAGCTGCAGCGCCAGCCCCTATGCACGGCTGCACATGGGAGGGGATGCTTTCATTGACTTGCTTATTATATCCAGTGCAGTGAGCACTGAGATCTGTGCTCCTTTTGCTCATAAGAAAAGATATGAATATAATATAGGGGTAGCAGGTTCATTTTTGTGTTTTTTTCTGGGAATACTTTAGTGGATTCTTTGTACATCACTAAGATCATATGTTTGAACTTATAATAAGCCATTAAAAAGTTGGAGAATGCAAGCCCCACCACAAGAGTCTGGTGTCTCACATGTGTCTGGTATTGGGTGTTGCTTTGGTATGCTGCATGCATTAGCTCATCTCACCCAGACTGACACACAGTGAGGAGGATATGATGCCCCTGCAGAGATCGGATAGAGCTGAGCATGGTGATGCATGCCTTATAATCTCAGCACGTGGGAGCCAGAGTCAGGAGGATAGCTTCAAGTTTGAGACCAGCCTGGGCTACCTGTCTTAAAAACAGCAAGAAACAAATCAAGCAAAAACAAAATACCTAGAGATAAGGAGATAGAAGTTAGAGAGGCCACAGCCCCAGATCAGGGGCAAAACGTGGGGAGAGCTCATGTCTCTGCCCTTGACCTCTGAGTTACTTAGCCCTGACAATGAATGTTTTCACTCTGTGGACGGTATTTCTTATGAACATTTCTTTACCCCTTCTTTTCAGACTGTCTACGACCAATGGTTCATCACTCTTTTTAACATCGTTTACACATCACTGCCCGTTTTAGCCATGGGAATTTTTGACCAGGTATGTGGGGTTTTGCTATATTTGTTGCTTTCTTTTTCTGTTGACTCTTTCAGCTGTTGCTAGTTAGCTTTTAAGTAGAAGGCTGATCCATGGGAAGATCCCTAGGAATGCAGTTTTTAAAAGGAGTGTTACATGGGTCACAAGGCCTTCTGGGTCCCTTTCCCTGCCCACTGCTTCTCCAGAAAGGTTCTCCATCCAAGTTTGCCTCGTCTGTTCTGAGGGACTTACATCTTGCTTTGTTGACTTAAGGTCCTGGGAAGTCATGCATGAAGTTTTCCCCTTTCATTTGAGTCCAGCATTTCTCAAATTTCTCTGATTGTATCTTTTTAAAAATATAAGTTTAAATTAATTTTTTGAGAATTTCATAAACACATACAATGTATTATGTTCACATTTACTGCTCCCAACTTCTTACTCCTGAGTCTTCCCAGATCTATCCCAACACTTCACTGTCCCTCTTAACTCTAGATCCCCCCTCTCTCTTGTTAATGACCCACATAATCCAAATTGTCCTGCCTATGTACATATGAATGTGCAGCACCCACTGGAGCAGGGTTGACATACCAGGGACAGTATTATTAAATTGTGACTCTCCCTCTCCTGGTAGCCATCAGCTGCCATTATGAGCCCCTCTCCTATCCAATCTGGAAAGGCTTGATCTTGTACAGAAAACCACAGTCACTGGGAGTTTACTAGGGCAGTGACCATGTGATGTGCAGAAGAAGCTGTTTTCTCCACTCCCCACCCCACTCCCTGATCTCTGGCTCATACAGTATCCTACCCCCTCTTTTGGGATATTCCCTGAGCTTTAGAGCAAGGCATGTAATACTGAGATCCCATTTATGGCTAGGCATTCTATAGACATTATCCTTTGTGCTTTGACCAGTTGTGAGTTTCTATATTAAACTCATCCACTTCACACAGAAGCCTCTCTCATGGGGACTGGGAACTGTATTAATTCATGGGTGTAAAAGTGCATATTTAGAGACCAGTTTGATACTGTGCCCATTTATCAAAATAAAATTAGTAGATTCACCCCTAGGACTGACAAGGGGTATTAGACAGATATACTGTTCCAACATGAGTTGCCTCCTGTGGAACAGATCTTATCCAATCAGGAAGTATTTAGTATTTTTATAGCACACGTGCCTCTGTTGCACCCATGGGTGTATCTTGCCAGGCTGTTCTTGCAGCTTGAGGGTTTCACAACTGGGTAAGACTGTTGATCGCTTTTCTCCTTTGGTGGCCTGCATAGAATCTTCTGGAAGTGTGAGTGTTAGCCTGCAGGGAGGAATTGTCTTGGTCAGAACAAGCTTGATTTTTCCATGTTCTGTGACCAAAATGTGTGGTGTCTTCAGCAATAGAATTTCACCAACAAGGTTGGGTGGGGGGCAAGAACAATGGCAATATTTTATTACTATTCTGGGCTTCTCCGGGATACTCCTGACCAACAATTCAATGGGAGTTATCCCACACTTAGTACTTGGATTTTTATTTACCAACTTATGGCTTTTGGGAGAAGTATTATTCCCTAAGAAGGGTAATTCTAAGTGTGTTTGTGAATGTATGCGTCTCTCTCTCTCTCTCTCTCTCTCTCTCTCTCTCTCTCTCTCTCTCTCTCTCTGTGTGTGTGTGTGTAAAGCTTGTAAAACCGTAGGTTTCTATATGGCTTTAAAAATGTCCCAGTGTTAGGCATCCCTCTTTCCACCCTCTCCTCTGCCCACCTTTATCCCTTCCCGTCTTAGACCTTCCTCTCCATCACTCCTCTTTCTCACATTACTTGTATTTCATTATCCTTCCTCCTTAAGATCGTTCTTCCCCCACCAAGGGCCCCTCTCCAGTTTCCTGGCTTCAACCATTCCTACAGGCTAAACACAAAAATGTAAAGAGTCGATGCTCGGATCCACAGACCTTTCGCTTCCTTATGTAACTCTGTCTTTACTGTTTTCCTCCCCCCACCCCCATTAAATGTTAGAACATAGATTCTCTAGCTTCCCCTAGCTCTGATCAGGTCACAGTGACCCTGCAGTCTGTCAAGGGTTGATAGGCCACTTCTGTGATTCTTAGAGCACACACATTTGGCAGGGAATGTGGAGGGTAGCTTTCCTGTTTTGCTGCCCAGGACAAAGACAACTTTGAACTATGTCTGCTTTCTAAATAATGCAATGTGGAAATTTCTGTCAGATCCTTGGGAGTCTATAGCAGTGAAACAAAACAAAACAAAACAAAACACAACAACAACCAAACAAACAAACGGTTTGTTCAGGAGACTTTAAGGCCGCTCTTTTAGCTTCGCGTCATGCTAGCTATGGTGGCTGAATAAAAGGTATGGTTGGGGGGAAGGATTTTATTGTAGATATGAGGGAGAGAACAGCCAGAGGCATCTGGAAGGCTCCAGACTGTACTGGGCCATGAGTTGGGGTGGGGGTGGGGAGGTGACGGAAAGCAAGAGGGGCGGGGCCCAAATGGACCAAGAGTGCACATGGCTGAAATGCCAAGAATGAGAGGCTTGGGAAAGGAAGTGAAGCCCTTAGGCTGGAGCCCTTGGGTTGAAGGTAGAGGTGACTCGATGATAAGTTCTGCCAGGAGCCACGGGTACTGAGTGAGCCTGGTCCTGGGTTTCTTTGAGACCTGACAGTGGCTAATGCTCTCCCAGTTCAAGCTTTGTCCTTTACTCTTCCTGCATAGTTAACAAGGCTCTTTCTTCCAGTGAAACTTATTCTGAAGGGTGCTCCCTGTCCAGTCCTTTCATGAAGCTGTTGCTTTTAGCTTCCAAGATCAAAGTGCCTCTGAGTACATGCACTGTGTGGGGAAGTTCCATGCTAGCTTCTGACAGGTGGAGAGAACTGTGCAGGGTTAAGGAAAAATGGGTGGCACATAAAATAGCAGCATGGACACTGGAGCCTTCTTGGCCAGTGCAGAGCAGAAAAGAAACCCAGGGCGCTGAGTGGCCCATCTAAGGGAGATGAGCACACACAAGCCCTCAGTCATGGAGAGAAAGAACACGGCCTTTTATCTGGTGTTTATGTGTGTGAGACAGGAGAAGAGGAGAGAGATCAGTTACAAGAATGGTAACTGCTTCACGGCCCACTCTGTTTTGGAACATACTTCCTGGCAAAGGGGGATGGATGTCTGGCTGCCTGTGGGGGAAGTGGAGGCCTAGCCAGCAGTTTCCATGGCACGACCAAAGTGTACTGCATTTTGAAAGGTTTTTTTTTTTTAAAGTATTTTTGAGACCAGCTTTTCTCCGATCTGTTATTAGCGCTGTTTACTAGGCTTCGTCTTCTGGCCCACAGCTATCTGTTGCACAATACACACCCTCACACTGCGAGGTCACTCCCTTCTCCGTTCTCTCTACTTTGTAGTTGGTTCTGAGTCTCCTGTCCATATGTAAAAGAGAGACATCTGCACAAAGCACTGAACTTCAAAAGACCTTAGATGTAAAGGATTAAGCACATGCTATTCCAAGTGCTGGTGTTTACAAGTGTTTCTTTTCTTGGTGCTTTGTAGCTGCCCACACTGTGGAATCAAATAGTAAAAATAAAGCAATTCTGGGAAAAAAAAAAAAAAAAAAAAAAAAAAACCCAAAACAGTTATTGTGCAACTTGAAAAAAGCAAAGCAAAACAAAACACAAGAAACCTCCTTAATGCCATCAAGTTGAATGGTTGTTCCACTCTTTTCTTGGTTTGTCCGCCTTGGCCTTTAAGCTGATGGCAGAGTCAGGGGTGCTGGGCTAGAGGGCCCCAGGGACCATCTGTGGTGTCACTCATTTTGTCTGAGGGTGAGCAAGCCCTGAGAGGTTCTAGTCCTAGACAGGCCAGCCAGCCAGCCACCCAGCCAATCTGTGGCATAACGAAGACCACCACAAGCTCTCTTGAGATTGGGTTGCTACATTTTATTGCCATTCTTTATTATTATCATCATTTTATTAATGTTTTACGTTAGCATAGATTACTGACTGTTCAATACGGGAAAAGAACGTTGCAGAAACATCTCTCCACTATCTGTCACGACAGTGGTTTCTTTACTGCTTGTATTTTGGCAGATGAAGAAACCAAGACTCAGGTTAAGTAACAACATTACACTGCCAAGTCTGTTGCCAGACCTTCAGCTCAGCACTGTGTGGTTTTAGTGTCTGTGTAGGTAATGACACCAGACACTAGGACAGGGAGAAGGCACACTTGTATCCAACAGTGTCTCCAGGCAGGACTTCTTAAAGAGAATGTGTCAGGATTCGTAGAACCCCCTTCTATGTAGTCTGGGCCATCCTACAAGGCTGGAGGAGAGATGGACCTTCCCCAGAATTCCCCACTTATGGCTGCCACTTCTCCACCTATGCTCTTCTGTTTTTTGTTTGTGTGTTTGTTTGCTTTGTGTTGTTTCATTTTGGTGTTTTGAGATAGTTTCTTTGTGTAGCCTAGGCTGTCCTGGAACTAGCTCTGTAGACTAAACCCTCCTTGAACTCAGAGATATACCTGCTTTTGCCTCCAAGTGTTGGGATTAAAGTC
This sequence comes from Arvicanthis niloticus, assembly GCF_011762505.2. NCBI lineage: Eukaryota > Metazoa > Chordata > Mammalia > Rodentia > Muridae > Arvicanthis > Arvicanthis niloticus. Next base: position 97,319,801 of record NC_047659.1, on the reverse strand, counting down.
ATGTGCCACCACTACCTGGCTGGTCTTCTGTTTTTGTTTAGTCTTTTATGCTGGCCATCCTTTTGGTATTGGCCCTTGGTTTTGATGCTCAAAGTGTGGTCATTGACATCACTTTGCAGCTAGCCAGAAATGCAGACTCTCCTTTATAGATTCATATTTCTATTAAACTTTAGAAAAAGCAGTTAAGTTTTTCTCTAGAACTTGTGGCTGCTAACTATGGAACCTCTTATTCTGTCTGGTTCTGTTCTCCTGAGCTGTTGGCAGTTACTGACTTCTCACTGGATAAATCACTCAGATACGGAGCGTTTAGTTTCAGCCCCCTTCCCACTTCCAACACCACATGGGATTCCTCCCTTCTCTCATAGTTCCTCCTCATCTCATCCCCAAATTGCCAATTCTAACTCCTCAGCTCTCGGCATCCATCTCCAGATCACTACCACACACACACAGCACATTAGCAGTTTCCTTCTGGTCCATGGCTATACATACATGGAATCCTGGAGCTTGATTCTTTCCCAGACGGCATCAGCCACAGCAGGCTGCGGAGGAGGTAGAGAACAGATTTTGATTTGAGTTTAAGTAGGTGCATTCATGTTCAGTCAAGTCCTAACTCTGCTATATAAGATCTGTGTAACCTCTCCTCTGTCTCTCCTGGGGATGGAAGCCTCTTCAAAGCAAATTGGGGATCATTTATAATTGAGTGGGTTCTTCTGGGAAAACAAAATAACGTCTTGTTCCTGCCCAGGGACTAGTAGGCAATAGAGTGTGACCTACAATGACCTTGTCTATTTCTGGAGATAGGGAATATAGGACTTCTCTGACTCTTGCCCAGTGCTCCTTCTCTGAAATTACACTCTGCTTCCAGGACATAAGTGAGCAGAACAGCATGGATTGTCCTCAGCTCTATGAACCTGGACAACTGAATCTCCTTTTTAACAAGCGAAGATTTTTCATCTGTGTGGCACATGGAATCTACACCTCGTTGGCCCTTTTCTTCATTCCCTATGGCGCCTTTTACAACGTGGCTGGAGAAGACGGGCAACACATTGCTGACTACCAGTCCTTTGCCGTTACTGTGGCCACATCTTTGGTCATTGTGGTCAGCATACAGGTAAACCTGTTCCATAAAGCACTTCTGCTTTGGTGTGTCAGGTTTACATAAGTTGAAGTTCACTGTCAGCTGATTCGACTTCTTAAGGGGTCAGGGAGAAATCCCTGTGTGTGTGTGTGTGTGTGTGTGTGTGTGTGTGTGTGTATGTATGCACTCGCCTTTGTCCATGCAGGAGGAGGCCAGAGGCTGATGCAGGAGGAGGCCAGAGGCTGATGTCAGGATGTGTTCTGCAATCATTTTTCTACCTTATTTTTGGAGACAGGGTATCTCACCAAACTTGGAGCCCCCCATCTCAACTAGCTTGGCTATCTGCTGAGCCGCTGTGATCTGCCATCTCTGCCCACCCAGCACTGGGGATACAGGTGTGTGATATGACATCTAGGCTTTTACACAGGTGCTAGGGATCTACACTCAGATCCTCTTGCACACACATCGAGTACTTTATCCACCAGGCCATTGCTCTAGCCCCAGGATTTTCTTTTTAACTGCACATTTTGAGATGAAGTCAATAATCTTTAATAAATAACAAGATGTGGTGAATTAGCATCAGGAGTTTATAACCTCTGTGTGTGTAGAACACAGAAATCACTTAAGTTGGGTATTGTGTATAAAGAAAAATGATTAGGGATCGGAGGTGTGGCTCAGTGGTAGAGTGATTATCTAGTGTGCTCAAAGCCATGGGTTCAAGGCTAAGTACTGAAAAAAAAGTAGCCTAACAGTAATACACACACACACACACACACACACACACAGCACTAAGAGACTGAAGCAAGATTATTGCTCAAGGCTGAGCTTCTGTGTAGGACCCTGTCTCACACTGTATATATATATATAAAAAATAATAAAATCATACTTCTGTTCCCTTCTTGTGTTTGGAGAAGAAGCATTTCCAAGAATAACAAAAGTTTCCTATAATTTCAGACTTAATAAGTCCCAGGTTTTAAAGTGACAACTAGAACTTATTTGGCAATACAGTTTTAAAAATTTATTCAAGAGGCTAAAATGGCACATCAAGAAGACACTTCTGAGTGGGGAGTCCTTGGTGTTTTGTGCTGGACTTTGAGTTGTTTTCTAGTGCAGATATAGATGAGTGGATTCACTCAAACATCTGGTCCATTAACACCTCTAGCACCTGACTGATGGGGTGGGTGATCCCATCTCTGCGTTTTGTTTTTGATGATTGAGCAAGCTGTTCAAAATCAGAGGGCATCTTAGTCTCAGGTTACAGACATAAATGGCCATTTCTTGAGTATTGGGTAAATGAGGGAGATGATAAATGGGAATTTTCTCTCTACTGATCCTATCTTAAAAAAGAGTTTGTCAGGGTGTGTCCAACCACTAGAAAGAGAATAATTAAAATGGACTTGCCTTTTCAGATTTTATCTGTAGTCTTTAGACACATCCATGGCCAGTTTTCAAATAGTCTGAGAATAAGTTCCCTGTGTTGAGCCTAGGACAAAAACTGATTTAGCTGTGGATGGTCTCTCATGAGGTTCAGAAGTCTTCAAAAGCAAGGCCCTGTAGGAGAGCCTCATGCAGAACTCCGTCTATAAGTGCACCTATAGGAAATTTGGAAAGAGGGGAAAAGTACAGAAAAAAAAATGAATATTCACCCACAGTCCCATTCATAGTGATGTTAATATGGCAAAAATAATAGAAATCAATTTTGTGTAATTTTATAACTTTGTTTCTCATTTAACTTTGTCTCGTAAGTTTGTATTTAGTTTTTGGATTATTCTCCAAAATGTCCCTTTTAACAACTGTAATGCTTTAGCATAGAACATGCCATAATTCACCAACCAGGACACAGCGTTAAGTTGCTTCTCTTCCTTTCAGCATGAAAAACAGCACAGCAGCAAACTTTTATAAGGTCTAATTCTCAGTGCTTCATTATTGCCTTAAAGTGTGTTCTTTATTGATGTTTCATTTGTTTGTTTGAGACAGGGTCTCACTGTGTGGCTCAGAACTCACTAAATAGGCCAGACTACTGGCTCCTAACTCACAGAGATTCATCTGCTTCTGACTCTCAAGTGCTTGGTGTAAAGGTGTGTGCTGTGCCACCATGCCTGGCTAGGCTGTATTCTTAAAAGGAAGAATTCTGAGTTTAAGAATATATGAAAGTTTGGTGTTTTTTATAACTCATTGCAAAATATCTTCCCAAATGGATTATTTTCAGCTGCTGAGTATAGCATACCCTTCTTAGCCAGGCCTTCATGGATAACAGATCATTGCCCTAAATTAGTTCACAGTAAATCCGCAGCCTTCGGTTGCCTGGGAAATAATTGATGTGAACTAAAAAATATTAAGTTCATGATTTAAACAGGATTAATTTTAAAAGAGTGTTATCTTTTGAAATAATTGTAAATTTTCAGAAGTGTTGACATTGCAGGAACAGTACTTGTGTCTGTTCAACCTGACTTGTTGGGACCACACATAACTGTGATGTGCCTGAGATGGTTACAAGAAATTGTCATGGATACAGAATCATTCCCTAAGCTATAGGTGTGGCTCAGACTTCTGTAGCTTATCTGTTAGTAACTTTCTCTATTCCAGTGTTCAATACAGGATTCCACAGTGTACTGCGCTGTCATGTTGTCATAGTCTCTGACCTCTGATGGCTCAGTGGTCATTCTTCATCTGTAATAACTTTGAAGAATAGTGGTTAGATCATTTATAAATGCTCTGAAGTTTGCAGTGTCTGATGTTTCCTTGAGAGGAGATAGGCTGCGGACTTACAGGGAGAATCAGGCCGAGGTGCTGTGTCCTTCATGTTTCTTCCTCCCTCTTACTCCCTCTTAGGGCACAGTCACTCTTGTACCTGGAAATGTTGTGTGTACGTATCACATTCACCTTGTCTGTTTGTCAGTTGATGGACATCTAGGCTGATTCCATTTGCAGCCTAGTAAGTTATATTGTAGCATGCAGGGTCCAAGCACTGGGCAAGACTGTCATCCCACCCAGAAGTCTACAGAGTATCACTATGTAAGTGAGCTAGCAGGGAGGAAGGTCCCCAGTCAGTTAGAAATTGATTTCTGTACCTCCTGCAATCAAAGTGTGTGGTGTTTTCTTTTCTTTCTTTTTTTTTGTTTTGTTTTGTTTTTTTTGTTGTTGTTGTTTTTTTTTTTTGTTTTGTTTTGTTTTGTTTTTCGAGACAGGGTCTCTCTGTATAGCCCAGGCTGTCCTAGAACTCACTCTGTAGACCAAGCTGGTCGTGAACTCAGAAATCCGCCTGCCTCTGCCTCCCAAGTGCTGGGATTGTGTGTGGTGTTTTCAACAATAGAGTTTTACCATCTAGTGATGGTGGTTAGCCAAGGGCAGTGGTGATAGTCTGGTTGTTTGTGGGGACCTCTGAAGACACCTTAGCTGACACCTCATAGAGGGTGTTCTATGTATGACACTCAGATTTTTGTTTAATAACTCATGTCTTTTGGGAATAACACTGTCTACACATACAGGGCACCCCCATCCAATCTCTTCTTTAAGCTCTTCTCCCATCTCCCTTCGTACCACATGCATTCCCTTCCCTCTTTCATGAAAAATTTCTGGCTTTTTGATGTCGATAGACAGCCTAAAGAGAACTTACAAACCTAAAAATGCAAAGCTAGGATTCACATTTGAAAGAGGAAGCAGCCATTGTCTTTCTGGGCCCGGGTTCTCACCTGGTCTAATATTTTCCAGTTATGTCCATTTTCGTACAGATTTTTATAGTTTCATTTTTCTTTACAACTTAGTTTAATTCTATTGTCTTATGTATTTGTTCACCGGTTGATGGACATTGAGGCTGTTTTATGTCCTGCTATTGTGAGGAGAGCTGCAATGTTCAAAGTTGTACAGGTATCCCTGGGTAGAATGTAGAGTCTTTGAGTGTGTGCCCACGAGTAGTATGTACAGATCAAATAGCTTCACTTTTAGTTTTCTTGCACAACCACCACACTGATTTCCATAGTAGCGACACCAGTTTACACTCCTGCTTACACCAAATAAGGTGCCCCCTTCCCCAAGACTCTCATTAGCACTGGTTGACATCTCCTTCATTGATCTTAGCTATTCTCAGTGGGGTGAGGTGGAATCTGTTAAGCATTTTTAATTATAACAAAATGTTTTACAATCTTGTTGTAGGTCTTCCTTCATCTACCCGAATGAAACAAGTATGGAGCTGTTTTTTTTTTTTTCTTCCAGCTTTTAAACTTTTTTTTCCTTTTTATTGAAATAGATTTTTTTCCTCACATAACATATCCAGATTACAGTTTCCTGTTCTTCAACTCCTCCCAGTTCCTCCCCATCTCTCCTCCCATCTGAATCCACCCCCTTTGTGTCTCTTATTAGAAAATAGACTTTTGAGAGAATATCATATCATATCTTATCATATCACATCATAAAACAAAACTAACAGATCAGAACTGCGGTTCTGATGTGTGTCAATCATGTTGAATTAGAAGGCCTTGTTTCCATGGTGTTCTCCAGCCCCTCTGGTCTGTACACTCTTTCTACCTTCCTTTCCACAGGATTCCCTGAACCCTGAGGGGAAGGATTGGATGAAGTCATTTCATTAAGGCCTGTGTGTTCTAAGGTCTTTCACACTCATGTCTGGCTGTGAGTCTCTGTCTGTTCTCATCTGCTGCATGAGGAAGCTTCTCTGGTGCTGGCTGAGCCAGGCACTTCTCTAGGAGGATAGCAGAATGTCATCAGGAGTCCTGTTATTGCTACTTTTAGTTTTTCTATAACAGTGGTATTTGGTTTTACTCTAGGTCCCAATGATGACCAGTCTCAGGCTCTTGGCCACTCAAGCAGTGTCAGGTGTGGGTTTCATCTTGTGGAGTGGGCCTTAAGTCAAAGCAGATATTGGTTCCTTCCACAAGGTCTGTGTCACCACTGCACTAGCTTATCTTGTAGCAGGACACCATCGTAGGGTTTGTTCTAGGCTGTGGTTTGGAACTGTTTTGATTCATCTTTTCTCCCTCTGTCTTTACTCTTATCCTCAATTCTGGTTTATAAATGATGGCTATGCTTTGTTTCAGAATGCTACTGAATATTCCTTTAACATAGGTTTTGAAGGTTTCAAATGCTTTTCAAATGAACACTATAGTTCATGCTCGCATCATTTTTTATTTAGAACTGATTATAAATTTACTAGAATTGTTGCATGTCACCTATTTAATTCTACACTTCAACTGTTTTGAGGTTTTTGTTTTGATTTATTTGGTTACAACAATATGTCAGAAATTAGTTCAGGATGAGTATTTGATGTTAAAATTTGAGCTTAAACATCCTTTATCTTTGTATTTAAACACTACATTGAGCAAGAATAAGACGCATTAGCTAAAGCTCCCCCTGCCGCATCCCTGCCCCTTGTCAACATTATTACAATGTAACATTATTGTTACATTTCTATATCCCAGCTTCACTGTGCTAGAGTGATGTCAGTTGATTCTTTGTATATTCTGATAGCACCTTTTTGGTCTAAAAGCTTATGCTCCTTATTTGCTTTCACTAACACCGCCAGAATGTGATTTGCTTTTGAACTAATTTGCCAGGGAATTTGAACAGTGCTCTCAGTCTGAACATCTAGGCTACTGCTGGCTGAAGACAATTCTCTTTTATCATACCTTTGATCACCACTTCTTTATCCTTTATTTTGTTCAAAGATCCTAGTGACTGTATATTGGGCTCACGACTCCGATATCTACAGATTCACAAATGGTTTGCATTCTTGGTGTGTGCTCCCTGTTGTTTGCATTTATTTGTTCCAGGATGTACAGTCAGCACTCACCAGTGGGGATTCCCCTCTGGTTTTTCTGTTTCATGGTTTAACATCACAAGTGGAATTTTATCCTCAGGTTTGGTTTGTGTCTCATGCTGCTTAGCTGTTGCCCTAGAGCTTCTCAGTCACATTGGTTGGTTCTATTTCAAGGGGGAGACATCCCCTCTCTTAGCAGCCCCCCCTTTTTAAAAAAAGTGGATTATGATTTCTTTTCCTTCTTATAACATGGACCAGGCTATTTTCTTTTGCTGGTGATGAAATGACAGGTGGTGGAAGATAAACTTGCAGGTTTTGGTTTCCTGTCCTGGTTTCCTGTCCTGGTTTCCTGTCCTGGTAGTCCAGTACACTAGATAATTAGCAGATCTCGACCAGGATAGATTGCAGGGCTGTCTTCAGGTGTAATGATCCTGTAGTTTATTATCTTCTGCGTCTAGTGTCTTTAGTGCTGCGATACGTCAGAGGGCAGCAAACTGCAGTAGGAGGGGAACATATTCCTGTGTCTAGAGACGGATGTATTTATGCTGCAGATAGAGTAGGAGTCCTTTACCTGCATGTCTCCTGAGGGCTCTGCTGCCACACAAGGTACAGGAAAGGAAGAAGGGATTGGGGACACATTCCCAGACCACACAAATTTTATGACAATAAGTCAGAGATTTTTCTTTTTTGTGATCTGAGGAATGTAAGAAAGGTTTCATTGGAATGAGTTGGGGTGGTCATATAAAATATCACACTATCTTATAAAATTATTAAAAATAAAACCCTTGACATTTCACCTCCTGAGGCCGTTTTAACCTTGGTAGATACAGTCGTCCATATACCTAAGCTCTAGACTCTCGTCTAGCTTTGCCCCTTGTGTGCGTACAGACGTGGAGATGTGTGGTTGGTCCAGTAATCTTCATGTTCCAGAGTAATCTTGGAGGCAAGCTTCTGTGTATGTGATTTTTTTTATGTCTAAAATGCCTCTCTTTTTGCATTTGGCTTTATTTGCAGATAGCTTTGGACACAAGTTACTGGACTGTGGTTAATCATGTCTTCATCTGGGGCAGTGTTGCTACCTATTTCTCCATCTTACTGGCCATGCACAGTGATGGTGTCTTTGGAATCTTCCCACACCAGTTCCCCTTTGTTGGTAAGTGATCCTACCTGTTGTGAGGCATTGTGTCATACTCTAAGCCCTTTGTCTTTATGACTTGTTTTTGTGTGTGGGGATAGAAATGGCCAGCACTCTTTTTTTTTTTCCCTAGGAGTTGACTGTTACACCCTAAGCCTTTCAGACCGGAAAGAGGTTCTAAGAGACTGCTTTTTTTTTTTTTTTTTTTTTTTTGTTGTCAGATAGAACTTATAAGCTCCCATGGCCCAGATGAAGTAGGCTGTGCATTAGAAGGCAAGGGACATAACATGTGTATTTGAAGCCAATAAAAAGTTTCTTTGTTATAAAACAGTAAAGAGGGGGAAATGGCCAGCTTTCCTTATCAGGTTCCCACCAGCATATCTGTCAGAGTTCTCCCACAGACATCATCTGCATTTAGATGAAAGAGAAATGGTTCATAAATTATAACCCTCTACAGATTTCTGAACATCCTTCCAGACGTGGCCAGAAGAGAAGGCTGCATAAATGTAAGGGATTAAAGGCCAGCTCTACCACTTAACAAATTGCGTGGTGTTGAACAAACTTTCTTCCCTTTTCATGATTTAATATTTATCTATGAACTGGGTTGCTAATTGTTCCTATTTTCAATAGCAAAAAGTGGAGATCAAATGAGTTACTACATATACAGCATTAGGATGGATCCTGGTTAAATAAATACTGACTCTGGTGAGAATTGAGTGTTTGTCTTGGTTAGAGTTCCTATTGCTGTGGGAAAACATCATGTCAAAAAGCAGCTCTGGGAGGAAAGGGTTCTTTCATCTTACATGTTCTGACCACCATCTGTCATGAAGGGAGGTCAGGGGCAGAGGAACTAAAGCAGAGGCCATGAAAGAACATTACTTACTGACTTGCTCTCCATGGCTTTCTCAATCTGCTTTCGTATAGTACCCACAGATGACTAGCCAGGGGTGGCACCACCCAAGATGGGCTGGATCCTCCCATATCAATCATTAATTAAGAAAATGGACTATAGACTTGCCCACAGGCTAAGGTTATAGAGGCACTTTCTCAACAGAGAGTCCTTTCCAAATAACTCTAGCTTGTGTCAAGTTTACATGAAACTAGCCACCACAGTATTATTATTCAAGAAATTGTGACTTGATTATGTTTGAGGGCATCATGGGAGAATTTGGATGTCTGATGGGGTGTCAATGAACCCCTACAATTCACTAAAGTCTTGAAGTTACATTATTTAATAAAGAGGATACGTCCAGCGTTCCTGTGTTAAGGTCCACACTCCAAAATGATTCTGCCAAGATCACTGACTTTTACACAAGAACCATTAGTACACTTTCCAAGAAGTTTGGAAATCCCTACTGCAGGTAAGTAAGGAACAGAGATTTTCTGACTTCGCTTCAACAAATTAGAAAAGAATATGTTTAGAGACAATTCTTTGATCTCAAGCAGGTAGCATAGCACTTCAAGTTCATTCTCCAAATACCTCAGCTTAGAAAACAATTTCTGGTGAGCTCTGTGTCAAAAGGGTCACAGGATTGATTTTTGAAGTGGTGGTCTTCACTGAGGCCTGGGTTCTGTTTCCATCCAGCTGTGTGTGTAAGTGTGGGGACACTGTGCTTCAACTTTGTCCGTTCTTACACATACAGTAACCGCTTCAAGTCCTAACAGTCTTGCTCAGTATACCACATTAATACTTTGTTTAGCAAAAGATTCCAACCATGTAGAGGCATGTTGGTTAGTCATCAGAGCATGCCAGTTAGGAAAGGGAGGCTCATGAACTGTTTTAAAATTTCAGTTTATTTATTTACTTTTGTGTAACCAAATCTTAAACGTTTGGTACATTTCCAGTCTATGTTAGACCACTCTGACATGCAACATGGGACTGTTTCCCCTAGAGAATGTAGTTTGTGTGCAGACTAATTCTTTTTTACTTAATCACACGCCATTCCATGAATTAATTACTGAGATCCAATGAAAGTTTACAAAAGTTAGATCAACACTGGGGTTTTCTTAAAAAAAAAAAAAAAAAACAGAAAGGAAGAAAGAAACAAACAAAGAAAGAAAGAATGAGAGGAAGAAAGAAAGAAAGAAAGAAGAGAAAAAAAAGAAAAGTTTTTTCCTTAGTAACCAGCATCAGGGAGGGGCATGGCTTTAAAGTGAAACTTGTTTTTCTCAAGGTTGTGGTTAATGAGCTTCAAGGAACTTAAAAAGACATTTAATTGATTGAATCAAGTTTGTTTCTGCCCTTGGCTTACAACAACTGGAATTGGCTGCTCTTTGGTAGACAGATTTACTTTCCAAAGCCAGGAAAAGCAGACATACCAATCAGTGGCCAAACTCTCATACCCAAAGCCAATTCGAATGGTGTTAACACGGGTGCACTGAAATGAAGACCTGGCTGCTTGAAGGTATCATGATGAATCCCTAGAAAATGAACAGGGACAGGGATGGTGTAGTTCCACAAAATCTGCCTGCCCCCTTCTTGCTGCCTTGATTAGACAAACAATAAATGTGTGAGAAATAAGGGTAAAGTCTGGAAGCTGGCTCCAGGCTTGGCAGTGAGTTTCTCTGGCCTGCCATCTCTCATGTTGGGTAGCCAACTCAGTGGTCCTGGGGAACTCTTCTCTTCAAACCAGGATACTCCAGGATTTCCCCAGATCTTTAACTCAGAACCAAGGGAGCATCAAAGAAATAGCAAGTTCCTTTTGAGGCAGCTTTTCTGGGCTGTTGTCTAGAATTTCAAAGGTTACTCTTGTGCTAGATGTGGCGTTTGCCTATGGCATAGACAGTCAGTGAGGCCATTGTTTGTGAATAGGCCTGCATCAAATCATTAATCGGAATTCTAAACTGGTCATGGATTATGAGGTTGAAAGGAAGGAACCAAGCAAAGCTGGAAGAAGCCTGGGTGAGAGACTGCTTCCTCAAGCTAGCATTTCCCCCAGGCTTTCATAATTGTGTCAAATATTTTTCCTTTAAATGCATATAATTATCAGTCTAATTCATAACCACTAACTATAACTATAATTACTTTATATAATTATAGAGATTTTATATCAATTCGGTGTTTTATAACCAGGGTGTCTGTGTCTCTCTAACGGCAGGAAATGCGCGGCACTCTCTGAGCCAGAAGTTTGTCTGGCTCGTGGTTCTCTTGACAGCGGTGACATCAGTCATGCCAGTGGTGGTGTTCAGATTCCTGAAGATGTGTTTATACCCAAGCCTGAGTGATCAGGTATGTTTGAGACACCGTGAGTCCTTGAAGGATGGTTGGTGGCTTTCATGAATGATGTCCCTTTCTGTCCAAAGAGATGCACAGGAATGACTAAGAAAATTTTCCTAGGTTCCTGGCATCATAGCAGAGTAGATGATACTCTCCCCAGGTATATTGGGCTATAGGTGGGTGTGGAGTGATAGATTCGAAGTACTTTTACCCCTGACTCACTCGAATCACTTTGGAGCATTACTTTAAGAGAAGGGCAAACTACAGGGAAGGCTAAGGAATACCATACAAAGACTCCTAACAAGTCGTGTGAAGCCGTCTCACCATTTGAGTAGAAATAGAGTATTGGCTTGGGTAATAAGTGAGACCTGTTACCCACTGAGCAGATTTTAAAAGGGAATAGCAGCATGCTGAGTAGACTGGGAATACAGAGATAGAAGAACAACAGAAAGAGCACAGTGTAGAAAGAAATCTGGATCAGAGATTAGAATAGATCTCAATGGCTCAGAGGAAACAGTACAAATAAAGCCGTGCTGGGCTAGGCTGAGACTCAGGACAGAGAAGAGGAGGAGAGGGAGACATACTTTAATCATCTCACAAAGAAAGGTAACATGTTTCTAGGGGTACCGAGGCCAGATCAGTGAAGTTAAGGGCTCTGAGCTTTTCTTACCGTGATGTTTCTTACATTGTGGGGCAGAGTATGAAACGAGTCACAGAATCCCTGTGTCTGTCCTTTTATGTTGGATCTGAGCTGAATCCAACCCATAAAATGATGGGCAATCTGAAGATGCCAATTTTGCTTGTGTTAAGGTTGATTGTCAAATTTTGCTTAGTGAGTATCCTCAGACCTGGAAATTAGAATTGATCACGTATGCAAAACCTCTGGTCATCGTCTTCACTCACTTTCCTAGGGAGATAGAAGGCAGGTTGAAACCCACCCAAATGATGTTTAGGTCTTACATTTTTTTTGACAACTATTGGGTGTGTTTACCCTGTCAGATCTCAGGGACATTATCTAGCAGCAGGAATCTGGTCCTCTGCGTCTCCCTGCCCCCCTTTTGACAATGTTTCCCAAGCCTTTGTTGTAGGGGCTGTGCTATAGATGTTCTTTAAAAGGCCACACCTCCATATTTGTGAAACACATCACGCACACCCATACACTCATACACACACACACACGCCCCAAACCAGAATAAATGAAAACCCCAAAAGTCTCATGATAAGTTGACCTTCCATGAGGGGGAGAACATTCTGAGTCTAATTTCTGAAATTTTCTCCTAATCCAGTTACTAGTGACTGTAGGATCCAGATAGCCTCTGAAAGGGAAAGAGAAAAGACTGGGTATTGGGACAATAAACATAATATTTCTATACAAAAATATGCTCAAGATCTCGGGCTCTGTTCCCAACCAAAGCAACCCCCACCCCCAACTCACCATACAGCCCATGAAATTGAGTCAGTAATGAATTTTATTGGAATATTTCTTGTTTATATGAGAATTTTTTGGTAGGGAAAAAATTGATTAGTGCCTAGTGTCATCTTTGGGGTGGAAAATGTTATGGCTTTAGGCTTAAAGCTTCCTTTTGGAGTAAAGGCGAAGATTTTCTTGTAGACTTTCAATTAAGTAACAAAAATGGCGTTCATTTTACTCAGTGGCTGAGTATCTGGAGTCTAATATCTGGGCTCATGGTTGTGGTGCTCTTCTTCCTCAGATCCGCCGGTGGCAGAAAGCTCAGAGAAAGGAAAGGCCCCTACGAAGCAGAAGGCCTCAGACCCGCAGGTCAAGCTCCAGAAGATCCGGATACGCGTTTGCTCACCAAGAGGGCTACGGAGAGCTCATCACATCTGGAAAAAATATGCGAGCTAAAAGTCCAGCCCCAGCATCAGGGCTGGAAAAGATGCTTTATAATAACACGAGCTGGATTGAAAATTTATGTAAGAAAACCACAGACGCAGTGAGCAGCTTTACTCATGATAAGACGGTGAAATTGTGAGTCAAGATAGACTTGACCACAAAGCCGTCTTTTCACCTCATCTGGGGCTGAGCGTAGGCTGCTCAGGGGCCAAGAGCAAGGCAGATCACATTGCTTAACTTAAATCCATGGCCTCCAGCTGCCAACGCCTGTCAGATAGTGATGTTTTCTGCAGGATTCCGGGCCAGATGTGCACTGTCCAATCTGTGATTCTGTGCACCAAGGCCTCATGGGACAAGTGCAGATTTTTTATTAACTTAAACACCAATCCATCCGAACTTTGAATCTTATGTATGGAAAAAACGGCTTGTAAATTAAGCATCTATGTTGGACGGGTTTTAGATATGTAAAAGCATACATTCCAATGATGTGTTTCAACCAAAAACGCATGTTGACAGATATACCATGTATGTGAAGAGTGCCTTTCTCGGACGCAATTGCAGAATTTAAAGTGTGAAGTGTGGTGCTCTCAGGTTGAGAGTCAGTCTTTCTCTAGACTTGAGCTCCCCTTGCCAGGACAACAAAGCCTTCCATGCCTGAAGAATGCATTAAAAAGTCTGTGGGGTTGTCTGTTTTACAAACAAGGACAAAAGCAAATGAGTGTCTCTGCAGAGGGGCTGCTAACATGGTCAGATTTATAGAGAGTGTTCAGAATGATCCATGTGGAGACAAAATACCAGAGTGGCTCCTCTATTGTCCCTAATGTTTCAGTGACTTGTATGACAATGTCAGTAGTGATCCGCTGCACGTTACACAGATGCAGGCAGAGCCAGCAGAGTGGTAGAACACCGCCCTTTATTGACAGTGTTCCATGCAGCCCATGGGCAAATGCTGCTGACAGATGCCATTTTTAAAAACTTGAGAATCGAAAGGAAGTGAATCAATGGCAGTCTCTTAGTATTCACTCAGGCTTAGGCCATTGAGACTCAGTTCCTTTTAGCGTCTAGCTGTCCTGTTTATGACTCAAACATCTAAATGTATAGATATATAGATGAAGCTGATTTTTAAAATAGACATTGCAGCCCAATTTGGGGATCTATAAGTGAGTCACTAGTTTGTTTCCTTTATAAGATTCTGTGTTCAAATTGCTGCTGACACCCACTTACCTCTGTGATGGGGAGGGAATGTGCCTTTCCTAGACTCGGTTTCCTCCTCTACAAAATGAGGATGTACTATCTACCTCACGTGGTTGATGACCATCAAGCACAAATTCTCAGACCATCAGAAACACAATTCTCATATGAATGTGCAAGTTAGGTTTTAGCTAGCTCACCATCAGAGCAGCAAAAATGAGTATGGTAGAAAGCAAATAAAACTAGCCTGGGGGAACAGATTCATCTACAAGGAAATAAACAAAACCAAACCAAGCAAACAAAAAGTCAGGTTTTCTAAAAATCAGCCTTTAGCTCGCTAGCCTTCTTTCTCTGGGTCTCAGTCAATCGCTGATCAACCAAAATTGCTTTTCACAAAGAGCTTGTTAATCTTGTGTGGCCTTGATAGATGATGGGTTGGGGTGGCGTTAATAGGACAGTGTTCCCTGCCCAATTGATCCTGATTTTTAAGCCTAATTTTTCCCAAGTGGTACTCAGTGAGATAATCTGTATACAGTAGCTACTATCTAGAACCTTTACCCATACCAAATGCTTGTAGTGATTCCTTTTTCTATACATATCTACCTAGAAAAAAGGTAAGATTTTCATGTCTAATGATCAGCTTCAGTGTGCTTACTTATGTTTTATAACAATTTCGAAAACTTTGGAAATTTCCAGTAAATGTTTTGCCACCATTGGTGTTCGATGTTTTCTTTCTTTCTTATTGAGAGCTCCCTGGGGAAATTTTGCTATATTGTGCTAGCTCTCTCACTTGAGTTCTCTCTCTCTCTCTCTCTCTCTCTCTCTCTCTCTCTCTCTCTCTCTCCTCCTCCTCCTCCTCCTCCTCCTCCTCCTCCTCCTCCTCCTCCTCCTCCTCTTCCTCCTCCTCCTCCTCTCACCTGCTTACTCCCTGTCCTTCCTTTATATATCTGGGGGAAATATATGTCCTTTTTAGCATGGAGTCAAGAATTAGATGGACCAACTGGATTCATGTGCAATACTAGAACTGGCCGATTTGGCAAGTTCAGCACAAAATTTAAAAGGTCATTTATAAACAGATAGTTGAAGAGAATTGTGGGAGAAACATTTTATTGGTTTTATTTTGGTCTTATAAAAACCAAATAAACACACACAGCCTACTTTAAGATACCGACCATACGGAGATCATTTTAAACCTGAAGATGAAAGTCAGTGTGGTGGGTGGAGACATAAACAAAATAAACACAATTTTAATTTACATAATGTATCAGATTATCTGGGGAGTCTCCCTTTTTAAAAATATATTTAGAACTTAAGTTGTTAACCTTGACGTTGGAAACCTCAGGAGGCTGAGTTTGAACTATTACAGGTGAGAGAAAATTGTATTTCCTGGGGGTGGGTGTGCAAATTGTATTTCCTGGAGGTGGGTGTGCAAATTGTATTTCCTGGGGGTGGGTGTGCAAATTGTATTTCCTGGGGGTGGGTGTGCAATCGTTGCTGCTCTCAGGGATTTATACAAAGAACGGACAGGAGAGAGAAAAAGTAAAGGAAGTAAAAGGGGAGGGGGGGCAGGCATTGTTAGTTTTACGTTTCTTGAGATGGTATGATTCTAAGTAGCAAATATGATCAATGTCTTGAAGGAAAAGAAGCCACAGGAATAGAGACTTAAATAACAAAACATCTTCACATCCTGTGTGTGCTCAGGAAAAATCTTCTGGATCAGAGCCAGGAACTCTGGCTTCTCATATCAGCATCTTGCTGCTGATACCTAAGGAGCTTCGTATCCTCATTCATCATCTGGGAAGTTGGACAGATTGGTCCCGAAGGTCCTTTCTCATTTGCCCATTCTGCAGCCCATCATGGTCCTCTGCACTGCTCTGTGGCTTTGGTGGTTGGGAGTGAGAGGAGGAAAGGAGAAAGGGGGCAAATGGAACCAAACTGGATGCTCTCTTGAGGATGGGGCTGTCGCCTGTACTGTTTATGTTCATCTAGAACAGTCCCTTTCTTGGCTCTTGACAGAGGTGCTGTTTCTATGGTGGTGTTGCTTCTAGATTTTGCCGGATACAGACCGCTCTCTCTTTCCTTTCTTTGCTACCATTTTAATATCAAACATATATAGACCAGAAGGTCAGCTTCTCCTGGTAAGTGAGAGGAAGGCCATTTAAAAGTATCTTTGCCTTGTCTGGAGCTGGGTTAAAAACAGCACCCAAGGGGCATTCCTCAGGATAATGGAGCACTGGGCAGTGTGCTTGTGCCTTCGGATGTGTTTTCTGGTCTGTATATTCAGTAGTGTTCAGTACGCTCTTGTCCCGGACTGTTTTTTTTTTTTTTTTTTTTTTTTTTTTTTTTAGCAAACTGAGGCATGACCAGACACAGTGCTGAACTCTCTTTGATATTTCACAGAAAGGCCTACTCTCCAGTCAGACATAAGAATACACGCACAAGAGAAGCAAACACATCTCGAAGGGAAAAAATCTTTAGAAAGGATAAATCAGAAAGCCTTACCTACTATTTTACCACAATAAATTACAGCATTTTGTATGTATCTAACCAAAGTCCCTAAGACTGATTAAACTGGTTATAATTTTCGACTATGTCTTGAAACGGTTTTGTCTTGGTGACTAGAGGATTAAGGGAGAATCCAGAAGCAGCCTCTTAGGTTTGGTGGGGGTTTTGGGTCGTGGGTTAGATAACCATGAGGAGCTGTGATTTCCAGTTTTGTACTAACATCTGGCAAAAAGTCTGCAGTTCACTTTACTGTGTCAAAACAATTCCTCACCAGGAAATCATAGACTTTTGCAATTCTTGAAGCCAAGCCTTCTGCAAAACTGTCTGGAAGCCAGAGATACATGGCCCTTGTATTTCAGAGTGCTCATTTAGACAGACTTGGTGAAACTCTAGGTTTACAGTTAAGACTTAACCAAGAAGGAGACTTATCTGGCCCGAAATTTCAAAACTCCCTGGGAGACCTATTCTGAGATTGATGCAGAATGTAAATCAGCTTTGAGATAGATGCATAAACGTCCAGAGTATGAAAACTGAGGAGTTGGCAAGAAGTCTCTGGACATCTCAATTTGACCTTCATAAAGACAAGTTTAAATTTTTAATGAATTACAGCCCTGGAAATATACAGAAAAATTTTACTGAATCAGCATACATGTGGTTACCTTAGTTTGGAAATAAAATAATGATCTGTCTGCTTGTTCTCAATTTGTCACATGTATGTCCGTGCTCCCAGTGCTTTAGGCAAGCCCTAATGGTGACATTTGGTGGCTGATGGTTTTATTCTGGCTCCTGTTGTGGTCATCTCTGTATAGAAGGCAGCATTGTACAGATATTTAAACATAAAACAGGACACAAAATATGGACAGAAATTAGACTGACTACATACAGAGCAGCCCCAGAAAGAATTGTTTTTAACCAAATTTTTATTAGGAAATTTAAATGTACGTGAGGCAAACTGATGAAAGATGAAAGATCAAGATCAAAATAAAGTTAAACTCAGTTGGAACAGTTAAATGTATAGACATGTGCAAAAAAAAAAAAAAACCCAGACTTCCATGGCATTTTCATAAGGATTACTAATAAGAAGAGGAATACTGTCACAGGGAGCTGCCAAAGATGACCACTCAGACATAGCTTACAGCCAGTTGAAAGTCTTTACTCCAGCCAGCAGGGACTACATTCAGCTTTTTGGGTCCTAAGTGTGGTCCAGAGTGTCCAGAGTATGGAGTTTTGAGGACAAAAACCATGTCCCAGCATTTTTCTTGGTAGCACAAGGAGTTTCACAGAAGCAAATAATCTAACAGAAACCAAGATAAACAGCTGGAGGGGTTTCTGTGCAAGCAGGCAGTTTAACAGAAGCTAAGATAAGCTGTTGCCTAGAGGGGGTTGGTTCTACATAGTTTAACAGAAGCTAAGATAAATTAGTTGGGACATCTTGACCTCTTGGCTTCTAAAATAGAGTTTGGTAATTTTCCATGGGATTTTCCATCATGGAGATAGGATTCTAGTTACATCTGAAATGGCCTCAGCAAGAATACAGTATGGAGGAACATCTGTCATGATACAAATGGAAATAAGTTTGAACAGCAATTCTTAACAGAATTGGGAATTTACAATAGCTTATATATGGTCAGATGCTAGCCTCACCAAGCATGGCCTTTAGGTTATAAATACAGGATAGAAAACACCAATGAGGTTTAATTACAGAGTAATTCTCTGTTAGAAGTAATCTTTTCCCTCACATGGGTTGCTGTCTGTTTCCTGAAGTCTACCTTTCCTCACTCCTATCTAAATACACATACATAAAAGATTAGAAGTTCAGATCCCCACAGGAGAGAGAACACATGCTGTTTGTCTTTCTGAGCCTAGGCTACAGAGGTACATTCTAATTCTAATTTTTATTACCCACTAATCTGTAGATGGATGTCCAGGATGATTCCATTTCCTTGCTGTTGTGAACAGAGAAACAACAGACATGGATGAGCAAACATCTATTTTTATTTTGATGAGCTGAGGTCTTTTGTGTTCCCTAATGAATTTTAAAATCATTTATTCTGTGTCCCTCAAAATAAAGTTTATATTTTGATGGAGACTGCTTTGACTCTGTAGGTTGTTTTTGGTAAGATGGCCATTTCCACAGTATTAATTCTTCCAGTACAAGAGGATAGGTGCTCTTCCCAGCTTCTAGCAAATTCTTTAATTTCTTTCTTTATTATTTTAAAGTTTTCGTTGTAGAAGTCATTCACTTTCTTGGTTAGGTTTATTTCAATGTATTTTCTGAAGAAATTTTAAGTGAGATTATTTCTCTAATTTCTTCCTCGGAGATACCAATGTTTGCCATTGGTACATAGGTAGGCTACTGATTCCTTTTGTACATTCATATTATATTCTGCTGTTTTGCTGAAAATGTTTATCAGTTCTAGATGTTTTATACTGGGGTGTTTAAGATTTCATAGAGGGAACCGTACCATCTGCAAATGCTCTCTGACTTCTTCCTTTTCTATGTGTATAACTTTTATTTGTTTCTCTTTTGTACTGCTTTAGCTACAACTTCCAACACTTTATTAAATAAGATTGGAGAAAGTAGACACTTTTGTATTGTTACTGAGTTTAGTGTCAATGCTTTTAGCTTTCTTCCATTTGATATAAATATTGATCAGGGGTAAAATAACATTAAATTGTAAATGGAGATGAAATAGCAGTGTGATCTAGAGGGGAAGTTCATTAAGATCAGAGATGTTTATAAGGAGGTGGAATAACAGAATGATGTAAGAGAAGGGAAACATTCCACCCCTCAGAGAAGCTCCTTAAGCTCAGGAAATAAACAACTGAAGAGCTCCAGGAAGTCCCTGAAATTGACCAGGTTTACTAGGCTCCTTCTCCCCAGGCATATATAAACTGTGGGGACTGCTGGGAAACAGTCTCAGACAAGCAGAACTTCTGAGAGCTGCTCAGAAGTAGTGGATATCAGCCCATATCAGCTCTATTGCCTGAGACGCGGAAGGACACTCTACAAGCTGTTGTACTGCCTTTCAGCCTGCACAGTGTGCTCCTAATTTTTAGCTTTTGTGAGCTATCACTCATGCTGGAGTGGACTTTGATGCTGCAACTGTCTTTGAGTCATTTCTGCCCCTTTCAGTAACTCCTCACCCATATTCCTGTAAGTAACCTCAATAAAATCCATCAGATTACCAAGATGGACTTTGCTGTTCTTTGTTGTTCTTTGGTTTGTCAATAGGTCTATCTGGGCTGAATATACTGTCCCCTCCCCCCAAGTCTCCCCAGAAATAGTGTCACAGAACAGAGCACAGCTTTTGAGAATTAGTTCTCTCCTTCCACCTCGGGTTCCTGGGATAGAAGTCAAGCTGTCAAACCTTCATGGCAAATGCTTAGACCCACTGAGCTATTTCACTGGCCTATCCAATGTACACCTTTAATGTTGTTGTCAAATATTAGGTTATAGTTGTATGCACTTGTATCAGTGTCCTGTGTTTTATTCCACTGGGATAAATTTTTGAGCCAGTACCATACTGCTTTTATTACAATGGCTTTGTAGTGTAACTTAAAGTCAGGTGTAGTGATACCTTCAACAATATTCTTTTTGCTCAGGATTCCTTTGACTATCTAGGGGTCTGAAGTGCTTCATATGAATTTTAAGATTTTTTCCCCCTGTATCTATGAAGAGTAGAATTGGAATTTGTATTACATTGAATCAAAATGTTAGTTCTACCTGTATCATGGGATGTCTTTCCACCTTCTGGTGTCTTTAATTTTTTCTTAAGATCTTTAAAATATTCATTGTAGAAGTCTTTCAGATTGGTGGGTTTGTTATTATTATTTGTAACATTGATATTCATTTTTTATTTTCTCCTGTCTTATTGCTCTATGACCTCAAGCACTACATTGAATAGGAGTGGTAGAGAATAGACAGCTCTTTCTTGCTCCTGATGTTAATGAAAATGCTTAAGGTTCTTTCCATTTAGCATGATATTGGCAATGGGTTTATTAAGATATGTTCTCTACATCCCTATCTTCTCCAGGATTTTTATCATAAAAAGATGAAAGATTTTGTTAAAGCTTTTTCTGTATCAATTGAGATGATCGTGTGATTTTGTCCTTGAATCCATATATGTGATGAATTTTATTTACTGTTTTATGTATGTTGAAGCATTTCCTATAGCTCTGGAATGAAGCCAACTTGATTTCAAAAAAATGGTCTTTTGGGATTTGTTCTTGTGTTTGGTTTGCTATGGAGAAACTTTGCATTCATCCTTATCCAGGAGGTGGGTCTATAATTTTCTTGCTGTGTCTTTAACTGCTTAAGATATAAGGATACTACTGGCTTCATAAAAAGAGCCTGGAAGTTTTCCTTCCTTCTCTATTTTATTAGTTAACTTAAGAATTAGTGGTAGTTCTTTAAAGTTTTGGTAGAATTCTGTGGTAGACTCAGCCTCAGAATGAAACCCCTTGTTTTGGAGGGGTTTGTTATTTCTTTTGTGTTATTGTTAGAGACCTGTTTAAATTGCTATATCACTTGGTTTAACTTTTGTAGTTCATATTTGTCTAGAAATTAATTTATATTTTCCAATTGGTTAGGACATAGCTTTTAAAAGCATGTTCTGATGGTTCTCTGAGTTCCTTTGTTAGCTGTAGTGATTGGAATGTGTCTCCATTTCCTTCTCTAATCTCATTAATTTGTATTTAATTTTACTACTCATTCTCCTTTGGTTAAATTGTTGGAGGCTTTATCAATTTGGCTTATATTTTCAAAGAACCAACTTTAGTTTTATTGATTTTATTTATTAACTTCTGTTTTGTTATTTTCTGCTCTGGTTGTTATTCATTTTGTAATCTACTGCTTTGAGGCTTGCTGCCATTTCCTGTCTTAGGGTTTCTGTGGCTGTGATGAAACGCAGTGCCCAAAAGGACTTGAGCTACAACCTCTCCCTTAGGACTGCCTTCATTCAATCTCATTGGTTTTGCAGTGTTGTGTATTCATTTTGTTTAACTCTAAGACATTTTGTTTTCCTCTTTGATTTCTTCAATGACACATTAATCAATAGTGTATGGTTGATCTCTGTGACTTTGCATAGTTCCTAGAGTTTCTCTTGCATTGTTTTCTAGCTTCATCCCATTATAGTCAAATAAAGTACAAGAAGTTATTTAAAATTTTCTATATTTATTGAGACCTGTGCTTTGCATTTCCATATATGATCTTAGAGAAAGTTCCACTGGCTCCTGAGAACTATGTATATTTCATAGAGCTTGGGTTGAGTGTTCTGTAAGTATCTGTTGTGTCTGTTTGATATATGATGTTATAAATCACAGTGTTCATTGGTTTTGGGTCTGGATGATCTATCTAAGGGTGAGAGGAGGATATTGAAGTCATCCAGAAAATGTGTGGAAGTTAATCTGTGACTTTATGTTTACTGATATATTAATTTTATTTATGTTTATGTGTGTGCACATGTATATGCATGCGCATATTCATGTATGTATACAGAAGGGTGTGCAGGAACCCAGTGGATCTCCAGAAACTTGAGTGAAAGGTGGTAGTGATCTGCTATGTGGGGTTTGATAGCCTAATCTGGGTCTTTAGCAAGAGCTGTGGATACTCTTAACTGCTAAGTCTTCTCTGTAGCCATGGGTCTGCCTCTGTCCAATGCATGTATGTTTAGAATTATGATGTTCACTTCTGAGATGACTGAGACAGGTTATGAAGTGGATGGCTTGTCCTCTTTCACACAAATCCACAGTCTTCTGACCACCTACATCTTCTTCCTCTTCTGAGCTAGCCTCAGTTATCTCTTACTCCCCTTTAAAAGAGTTTCAGGTGGTGCCCCTGCACTGACAGGGGATCATGTGCTTTCTACTTGATGCAAGGATCACCTTATAGTCAACGGACATCTGGCATTCATCCTCTGCGCAGTTTTCCCAGTGATGCTGTGCTTGTGAACTCAAGGTAGCAGGCAACTTGACCACAGATTCCCAAGCTGAGGAAACTCTCCCTTCTCTTGGCCTGAAGTGCTTCCTTACCAGCATCATGCACGCCCTGATTATGCCTATGAGAAAAGACAATGTCTTACTTTTATTGACTTCTTGCAATCTTTAAAGTAGTCCTGTGTTGGAATAGTTCCTAACCTGAAAAAAATGTTCTAATCTTTCTTGGGGATTCCAGCATGGTTTGAGAGGAAGTTCTTTGAAACTAATCAATGATGGAAATAAGAGAAACCAAGGAAAAAGATGGTGGTTGAAAAATAGTTTCCAAATCCAAGAAAACTGGAATTCAAACAGGAAAGGAGTGTAGTGTGTGATCCCCAATGTTTTTGGAATAAAAGAGTTTATGTAAATGTGCCATCAACAAAACAAAGCATGCTTTGGCATGTTATGGCAAGAGGAAGAGCTTGAGGATCATGGGAAGTTTTTGTTTGTAGTTGATCATGAATTTTTCAAAAGGGAAATAACTGTGAGAATCATGAAGAAAATGGAATTGTAGGAGAGAAATGGAAGTAGATCCACACAGGGCTCCTGGGAAGAGGAGAAAACCAGGCTGTGGCTGTCACTTGGAAGACCCTTAACTTCCCTGAAGGACTCTATAGCCAAGATGCCCTTCCCAAGCCTATTTGCCCACCAGGAAACCAGGGCTTGATGGACAGTTGTTGGTCAGGTATGAGCATTGCTGAGTGCAGAGTAATTTTACATATGATCCTAACAACCCAGTGAGGTAAATGCCATCATTCCCCCATTTTCTAGTGAGACAAACTCTCTACAGGGTAAGTAATCTGCTCAGAGCTGTATGATGGAGATGCTGAGCTTCAAACCTTGGCATCTGCCTTCTCTTGTGGCATGTAGTCTCAAATGAATACCATCTCTCATAGACCTTTAGGGCGCAGACTCAATCTTTTTAATTCCCAGTGTATTAGTTTGGGGGCACAAATATGCATATATCTCTTGAAGGCTTGCATTTTATCCAATTTCCTGATCACCTTTGAAATTTAAACTTTTCAACCTATGATACACAAAAGGAAGAAACGATTATTTTCTTCAAATGTTACTGTATTTACTTTCATTTCTGGAAAAGAAATACAGCTCTTGCCTTGGGACAGCATCAGGCAAGTTGTCATTGTCAGTGAAGCCCTGTAGTTTGAGGTTCCTACAGACACAGAAAGGGAGTCCAGCAGATGACCTGCACCTGCAAATTGCCTTTCTACATAGCAGGTTGTAAATTCTTCAGCATTCACTTCCCTGTAGTTACCTAGTTCCAATACTAATCCATTCTTTGCAGTTTCACATTTCATCATGGTCAACCATCAGAAATGTGCATGAAAATTCTAATCTGGTGTTGATCCCTCATGTTCACTGTCCTTTCTCTCAGTGTATCTGTGTATATGTGCTGTGTGTATGCTATCTGGCCTTGGCAGTTGAGACAGTTACCATAGTCATATAACTTTGCTCCAGTTTATTTTTAAACCATCTATTTTATTATGTATTTATTGTTGTTATTAACTATTTATTAGTGTTAATCTCTCTTACTGTATCTAATTTAGAAATTGAACTTCATCATATATATGTGTGCTGACTAGTTTTATGTCAGCTTGATCCAAGCTATACTTGTATAACCTTGGTATTGCAAGTTATTTATGATAGAATTTCTCCACATTTTTTTTTATCCTGTTCATTCCGACCAGCATTGTAACCTGTCAAGGCTCCCTTTTCCATGTCTTATTTCTCTATACAATCAAAACAGAAATATGAACATATTTGGCAAGTCACAAAGTAGTCTTTGACTCCCTGGGTATTATTTGAATGAGAACAGTGTCTTCAAGCAAGAACCCCTGTGACCTTGTAACTAGATGTGTGCTGATTAGAAGTTAAGGTGCGTTTGCCAACCTTTGTCTGTGCTTCTGCTGCAGCTTCAATACACACACACACCTATATATATGTATGTATTGTATATGTACATATATGTATTGTATATATATATGTATACACACATATGTGTGTATATATGTATATATGTACATATATGTATATATATACACACACACATATATATATACACACACATACACACACACACACACACACACACACACACACACACACTTCTGTAAGCACACCTAGGAAAGGGCCAATGCCTTATTTGTCTTTGCATTTTCAGTGTATTGCATAGTTTCTGGCATAAAACTTATTGTCAAAATACTTGTTAAATGAAGGAATGATTATGATTCAGGCTTATTGTTGAAATAAGAGGTATTGACGTGGTCTTTCTGGCAGTGGTAGACTTGGAAAACCCATATGCAAATTGACCAAGAATGTTGAAATATTTTGTGCTGACCACATCCTGAGGATAAATTCTATAGCTCTGTTGATTTAATCATTCTGAGTGTATAACTGCCGTGTGGGGGAAAACCCCACAGCAGTAACCGAGCCCTTAAAATACCTCATAGGCTAAACTACATGCATAGAAGGCTTGTTTTACCATGTGTATGGAATGCCTATTTTAAATGTGTTTTAGCCTTTGGGGATTTAGACAGCTTTGTTCCTTTCTGAATAATAGAGGACTTTTCCATGGAAATGACTTTTATATTTATATTTTCCCGAGGTTTGGTTGACTTCATTGTTTATATTTTAGCACTGTTATTCTATGCACTCATGCTCCTGAAAGTCTCTTTGAATACTTTAGAAAATGAGGTGGGGATAGCTACATAGGAGACGTTGCTGTGTCACAAAGATTGGAGACTCTGAGGGAAAATGGGTAGAACGTCTCTCCTTCTCCACTAGTATCTATCAGTCCATCTATGGTTATAGACATGCCACCCAATTCACTATTGCTTTTGTTAATTTATATAAACAGTTGGGAATCATTCCTTTAAAGACTGTGTCTATATTTCTTGTCCCCCCCTTCACCAAACAGTAACTTGATCATGGCACAAACAAAACAAAACAAAACAAAAACCACAGCCAGGCATACTCAACTGTTCTTTCTAACTCCCAAAGAATTGCTGAGCTCTGGATTACAGGACTGTGGCACCAGGTTGAGTCATTACAAAGTAATAGATTATTGAAATGTTTAATGAAGGAGCAGAATGCATGTCTGAGACCAGAAAGATAGATAGGAGCAGTATCAAGATTTAGTGTTAGGGAAGGAACAGATTATAGTGCATGATACTTTTGAACAGAGGAAATGGCCCCATAGTTTGGCTCAGGTAGAATGCTTAGGTCCATTAGTAGGGTATTGGATCTTGAATATTTGACTTATTTTATTCTGGACATAATTACTTGACTTGTCAGCTAGAGTGAATAATGGGGATAATAATAATAATAATAATGATAATGGTACTAATAATCCTCATCCCAGAGATGCACAGATAGATCAATACACATAAATAATTAAATATAATTCATCACATAATTGACTCAAGAACAGACAGCACATGTAATCTCAATAGATGCAGAAAATGCCGTTGACAAAACCTAACATCCTTTCATGATAAGAGTCCTGGAGAGGCATAGAATGGAAAAAACCCATTTCAACACAGTAAGGCTACATATGCCAAACACATAGCTAACATCATAATTGATGAAAAACACTTGAAGCATCCCTACTCTTAATACTGTAGTGTTTGGAGACTTAGCAATAAGGTAAGAGATGACAATATAAGGGATGCAAACGGGAAAGGGAGAGTTAAAGGATCCATTCGCAGATGACATGGTTCTTTCTTTACATTAAAGACTTCACCAAAACAAACAAACAAACAAACAAACAAAACAAAACAAAACAAAACAAAATGAAACTCCTGGAAAGCTGGCACGCTGATGTACACTTTTAAAGTTCTAGGCCAGCCAGGGCAACATAGTAGGACCCTGTCTCAACAACAACAAAAAAAAATGTCAGGATACAAAATTAACATACAAAGATCAGTAGCCTTCCAATATATCCGTGGCAGATACACCAAGAAAGAAACCTGAGAAACTATCCCATTCACAACAGCCTCAATGACAATGACAGCAGCAACAGCAGCAGCAGCAGCAACACCACCACCAACAGCAACAGCACAAACACTGTAGACCTAACCAAAGGAGTGAAGGACCTCTACGGTGAACATGTTAAAACACCAAAGAAGAAATTGAAGGTGATAGTAGAAGCTGGGAAGATAGCCCATTCTCATGAATTGGAAAAATCAATACTCTACCATTTCTACAGGTTCAATGCCATAAAAATTTTAGTCCTATTATATTCACAGAAACAGAAAAATAACCTTGAAATTTGTATAGAAGCACACACACACACACACACACACACACACAAATGATAGCAGAATCAATCCTGAATAAACAAAATTCCAGTGGAGTGAGCATCATTCCTGATTTTAAGGTGCATTACAGAGCCATACTAGTAAAAACACTATGTTACTGGCATTAAAACAGATGTATGGATCAATGGAACAGGACAAAGACTCAGGGGTGTACAGACAGTTCAGTGGTCAAGAGCCCTTGATGTTGCAAAGGATGAATGTTCAATTCTCAGCATCCACATTAGGTAGCAAACAATCCTATAACTCCAGGTCTTGGAATCCCAGTATTCAATTCTGGCCACTGTGGATACACACACACACACACACACACACACACACACACACACGCACACTATCAATTAAGAAGTGGTGATGTATCTGGGGAATAGGGAAAATGAGAGGGTGAGGGGAAGAGTTAACAAAAATTAAGGATGAAAGAAAAGGCCCTGTGGAAATTTAATTGTAAATCTATTAAGAAATGACAATTTTCTCCCTTGGAGCATTCCTACAATGCTATAACCACAATAAATTAAATATAGTTCATTTCTGTTCTTTTATTTTACCCAAAGACATAACCATAGATTGTTTCTAACAAATCAAAAAAAGTTTCAGAATTTCATAATGTAAATGTTTTTAACCAAACGCACCCCTCCCTTCTCTAATTCCTTTTCTGTCTTATCTCCCCTATCATGTCCCCTCATGATTTGATGTATCTTTATTATTATTATTATTATTATTATTATTATTATTATTTTGTGTTTTTGATACAGGGTTTCTTTGTGTAGTTTTTGCTGACCTGGAACTGATTCTATAGACCAGGCTGGCCTCAAACTCAGAAATCTGCCAAGCTTTGTCTCCCAAGTACTGGATTTACAGATGTGCACTACCATTGTCCAGCCGATGTGTCTTTTTAAAAATTAAGTATTTTCAAAGTTTGAGTGGAGGTAGCCATCATGAGTAGATAATAATAGTCTAAGATTACTAACCAACAATCTTCATAAGCTGTTGGTTAGGGAAGCCCCAGTGGCCCTCAAACAATTGTTAGGTTATTGCCAATGTCCTTGTTTGTCCATAACAAGTAGATGTTAAAAGCCTCTTGCTAAGCACACACACTTGGATTTATCAGACATTAAGAAATCAAGCTGGATCTTTGGTAGAAGTTTCCTTTCTGCTTCCCAGTTTTCATAGTGTTAGAAGGGGCTGTGCAAGCTTCTGGGAGGAAAGTCATTAGTGGTACCCAGATGTGGACCCAACAAACTACAAAATGGCCCACCTTACATGGTACATTCAGCAGTGAGGTAGTGGCATGATCATAATGAAGGTAACCAAGGGTTTTTCTTACTGGATTAAAGACCTGATCCACAGGACAGAACTCATGCCTTGTGTTGTAGGTCTGTTCAAAATCCTTTGACCAGGGATATCATACTATTGCTGCTTTGCTAAGTAGACATGATGTCATGCTGCCCTCTAAATAATTACATTTATATTCATAGATTAGTGCTGGTCTCTGTCTTCATCAGTGAACTCTTCATAGCAATGTACAGATTAATGTAGAGACTAAATTGGCCAAAGTGTAAAGATTAAGTAACTGTGGCATGCTGAATGCTAAGCAGGGCATCTGTATCACTCCCGTGAGGTGATCATGGCTCAGGAAACATCGTGGGGATGGAAAAATGTAGGAACCAGAGGTTGGGGACAAGTGTGATAAAACTGTCTTTTGAACACGACACTTCTCTCACACCCATCAACTCACTGCAGCTGTGGTTACCTGTGTGATCTGTAGAAGACGGGCGGGCACCATTTCATCATGCTTGGGGGGAGGGGCTCAGGAGGCCACACCCCTCACTATAGGACTATGGGAAGTTACTAGGCAGTAGAGGAGTGGAGAATCATCTTTGATGATATGGTCACTGATAAATTGCGAATGTTCCAGTAAATAACCCCTCATCACACTCCTATAAGCAACTCTAAGTTCACTGGGTCAAAAAAGAGATCAAAATGGGAGGATGCTTATTGGGAAAAAGAAGTGTTTCAATGGAGGGAAAGGGTAATGGGAGAGGGAAACAAGTTCATGTATGAAATTGTCAAGGAAAAAAAATAAAATTTAAGTAAGAGAATGAGCACGAAAGAAGCATACAAAGTAATCTATCAGGAGGCAACATGTGGGAAACATAAACCAGAGAGGCTGGCATACAGCACAAGCTGAATAAGTAGAGGCTTTCACCTCAATACTCCTATAGCCTCAGTATAGAACTCAGTTATAATTGGTGTCAAATTGCTTATATCCCGTGGGTAGTGTAAGCCTCGAAGAGCAGGTATGTGGGCCAGCTGCACTTGGAGGCTAGTGAAAGGCCTGGTGGAAGACAGATGGGGAGAGAGAGACCTGGGAAGGCACGTGAGCCTTGCTCAGGTGGAAGAGCAATAGTCCTTGTCTAAGTTATTTTATCCTCTGGCCACAGACAGGGTAGTGCTATCAAGACCACATATGCATTCTAGCATGGTGGTTATTTACATATATGTCTACCCTGCTGTGAATCCAGGGAAGGAAGTGTACTATTTGAATTATATACTTAAAATACTGGCCCTTAGTTCTATGAATGACTGATGCAGAATTCTCAAGAGTGTCCATCCTATAGTCTCAAGATGGTCCAGTTAAACTGGATTGGAATTGCAGGGTGTGAAGAAGCTTGGGTGTTGCTGAATTTTTAAATGGCCTATGCTAATTCATGAATCCAGGATAGGAAGAATGGTCTTAAGACTCCAGTCACACGTGAGTAAGTGTGAGTTCAAAGGGTTAGATGGTTGTATGGCACGGGTTATTCCAGAAGGTACATGCAGCTAGATTTGGGTCCAGGTTATAGCCCAGCCAATCAGTGCTTCAGCCTCCCCTGGCTCTGTGCACTGCTGTACTCTAGAGCTCTACAAGGCCTTGTGTTTGTGACTTGGCCAAACAGATGCTGATTACTCTACTCTGGAGAACCAAGAACAGTGAAGTCATGTGGGAAAACTTGATTTTCTTCTCCATAATCTACTGTCTTGCTCATGCCAGAACTGCCCAGGGTGTATCAGAAGAGCTCATGAAGGACATTTGGAAAGTGTCCCCCTCCTTCTGAAAAGCCCTGGCATCACCAATCCGTGTTTATCTGAACGCTAACAAACGAAATGTGCCTATTTTATTAGAAGCACATTGTGGGAGAAGGCGAGGGCGTCTCCCTGTACCTGGCAGTCGAAAACAGAGCTGTCAGTTCCACCTCACCTGTCCCCATAGCTGAGCCAGACAAGGCCCCAAATGCTTTCCATACGTAAGCCTTTATGAAGTCTCCTATGGACATGGTGCAGATGGAGCCACACATGCTGTTTTGGGACAAGGTAACTCAAACCACATGCCTGGAGGGGAATCAAGGCAAATATGGTTCTCCAAGAGGAAAAAAAAAAAAAAGGAAGTGGCAACTCCCTATCTGAGCCAGAGACTAAGAACACTGGCCAGGAACGGGGCCCCACTCATAAAGCCATCACCAATGCTATTTCTTAAAGTTACCATAGATGTAACAAAGTTACCTGTGTTCTTTTGATTCAGTTTCATTCCTTAATAAACAACCAAGAGAGCTGTATATCAGAAGGAAGAGAGTACAAAGGTACGGAATTCCTTTCGGGATCCTAGCTTCTCGGTCTGAGCTTAGGGTCAACAAGTACGACGAGACTGCCCCCTCACCCCGACCCCCGAGCCCGATCCTTGAGCTCCTTCCTGGGAAAGGAGGTCAGCTTCAAAGAGACACGCTGCCAGGAGACACGCTGTCTGTATTGGTCAGTACCCGTGCAGGCTTGCCTCACATGTGTGAAAGTCTTTGGGAGGGTCGTTAACCAGAGGAAAGGAGAAAGCATCAGCTTGCTGAGAGAAAGGTGTCCTGCACAGAGTCAGAGTCCCCAGAAAACTGTTTCCGGGGAATTTGCTTCTTTGATGATTTGTAAGTAATATTTCTGTGATGTATTTCAATGAAGCTTTAGTTCAGCACAATGCTATGGAAAGAGCTCAGAAAAGAGTCTCACCCCACCCCTCTCAGTTAGTTGTTACTAAGGTAATGCCAGCGTCTAACATTCTCCACCGAGCTTCCTCTTCTGTGAAATGGGAAGCCTAGGGATCTTGGCAAAGATCACACATTTAAATAGGTTCATTAATAAGCTCCAAAATCAGTTTCTAAATGCCCCATTACCTCCTCTTCCAGCCCTGTTTGCCTTAAGCAAGTTAGTAAATTAAGTCTCTCTCTACTCTGTAAGCGCGTCTGTGTGTGTGTGTGTGTGTGCGCGTGCGCGCACGCACACACACACGCACTCATTTTGCAAAATGGTAATAATAATAGGATCCACATCATGGAGTTGTTTTGAGTGTTAAAGAGGCGGTGCTTGTGAGAATCTTGCTTGTGATCCTGGTTAGTACCCAACAGAAGGGAGAGTTCACATTTGCTATGCATTACAGCTCCTAGTGCAGTGGCTGGCATACCACACACGTCAATGACTGCTGGTTATTATGACTACTCGGACTATTATTCACTTAGCTGAGGGAAGGATGTCTGTCCAAATCTCTTATTTCCTCACTCTTGACCTCCCGGTGTGATTCAGACATAAGTCCCCTGAGGTGTCATTCAGTTCTGAGGGGGAGAGAAGTCAGAGCTACGAGGATAAATGAGGAGAGAAAAGATGTCATCCTGGCAGTTCAGACCCCATGGGGTGCCCATCCCTGGACCAGCTGACCTTTCTACCAAGAGGAGAAACCACAGCAGCCCTCACTTTCCCTGGACTCCCAGTGAGTCATGCTAAGTCATTCCCTTGGCTCCCAGTCTGTGGGGAAAGATGTTTGAAACACAGCTAGAATCACAGCTCTGATTAGACCAGAATGTTCTGATGTGGTTAACTGGGCTGGAGAGGAGGTGAATGTCCTGGATTCTAGGGGCCTTTATTCACCTCTGGTATTTGAAGAGGCTGAGTCCAAGTCTCCGAGACAAATGTCCTTCCTCTTTAGGGCCAGAGGGAAGGCAGCCGGAGAGTTTCAGTTTGGCTCTTAGGCATGATTGCTGTTTTGTCTCCGAAGTCAGCTCATGATTTACAACTCTAGACAAATGCATTTGGTGTACATTCTTCATTATATTAAACATCAACTGGCCACTGTGAACCAGCTTCAGTGTTGTTAGACCCTCAAAGGGGACAGAGCATCTTAAGTAATTATTACATAATATTTAAAGCCTGTAATATAAGTGCCACCAGATCTTATGTGTGCCTAACAAGTGGGGAAATCACAAAAACCTTCTTGGAGGAATTAGGAAATAAAACTACTGGTCTCAGAGAATGACCCAACCAAGTTAAAAATCCACCCCTTCTTACTCTTTTCTTAGGAAGATTGCTCACTCATTTTGGGTCTTGATTCTTCTACTTGTAAAATGAAGACAATGGTACCTTTTTAAAGTATTCTGTGTGTGGACTGATCAAGGTAATAGAAGTAGAATAATGTGGCAGTGTACCAGGAGCATAGTTAACAAACAGTGGACACTTTTGTTGGTGATCATCTGCAGATGCCTACAAGTGCCACACGTGTATCTTTGCAGGGTTGTGCACATTTGCATTTTATTATGTAAGTTCTCATCTCAAAGATGGCTGCATCTGAGCCCAGAATCCTATAACTATGCTTCTGAAGAATTCCTCAGTTGCCTGAGAGTCACTGGAATCCTGACTATTCAGAGGTACATTTAAGATGAACTCTCCAAGCGTATCTGAGGACATCCAAGTATGCACACTACTGAGGCGAGGCCTCCATTGGGAAGCTCATACACCACCTCTTCTGCTTCTGCTTCCTCGACTTACAGGAGCTCTTCTTCTGGGCCCATTTCCACTACTTTGATGTACCCTAAATTTGGAGGGGAGAGGAGAGAGATTACGCTGTACAGTCACATTTAAGTTCACAGAGTGGTGGCTTCTGGGGAAAATTCTAGAGTACTCTGTATGATGATGACCTCTCCTCGGGTTGTTCACCAGGTGCTTTCTGAGTGCCAGGGTGTAGAAGACATGAGTCAAATGTGTCTTCTATATTCTGTCATTTCCATGTAAAATGATCAAGATGGCTGAATCACTCCCAAAGAGAACAGCACAGTGTCCTTCGTCTCCTTGGCTTTGTCATCTGTTATGAATTTTGTGAGACTTTTGACTCCTATTTTATGAGCTCTGTCTTCTCTCCTAGCTGTGCCACAGTGCATCCATGCTGGCTAGTTTTATGTTAACTTTACACAAGCTAGAGTCAACTGAGAAGAGGAAGCCTCAATCAAGAAAATGCCTCTTGCAAGATTGGGCTGTTGGCAAGCCTGCACATTTGTAAGGCATTTTCTTAATTAGTGATAGATGTGAAAGGACCCAACCCATTGTGAATGAGGCCACCCCTGGGCTGGTGATCCTGAGTGTTATAAGAAAGCAGACTTAGCAAGCCACAAGGAGCAAGCCAGTAAGCAGCACTCTTCCATGACCTCTGCATCTGCTTCTGCCTAGAGGTTCCTATCTTAAGTTCCTACTGTGACTTCCCTGGCTAATGAACTATAAGCTATAACATGAAATAAACCCTTTCCTTCCCAAGTTGCAATTGGCCATGGTGTTTTATCACAGCAATAGAAACCCTAACTAGGACAACATATTTTAGAAGGTAGTGTGGGTGGAGCCAAGATCAAGAGTGAGGGACCCATCCTACACATCTGTCCCGTGTCCTGTATGTGGCTAATCAATTTCAGTCCTCTTGTGGTCTTTACAGATTAGGCCTGCTATTTTGTCCATACTGTGTTATGATTCAGACTGTTGCCAAGCTCCCTCCTATCCTGCTATGAATCCCCCAAATAGAGGAACTCTTGGAAGTCAGGGCATTTATGTTTTCATTCTTAAGTGGTTCAAATTTCTTGTAAACGTGCCCTCAAAGCTGAATATTGGTGTATTCCTATATCCTGGTTAGCTTTTTGTCAACTTGACACAAGCTAGAGTCATTTGGGAAGACGGCCTTTCTTACAGTTGAGGAAATGCCTTTTATAAGATTGCCTGTAAGCAAGTCTTCAGGCAGTTTCTTGACATAGCAGAGTTAAACCCACTCTACGTGATCCCAACTCTGGACAGATGGGGCTGAGATGAATAAGAAACAAACCAAGCAAGTCACAAAGAGCCAGTCAGTAAGCAACACTCCTCCATGGCTTCTGTCTCCTGGTTCCTGCCCTGATTCCCCTCAGTGACAAAATTACCTCTACTGAAAAAAAAATAAGAAAGAAAGAAAGAAAGAAAGAAAGAAAGAAAGAAAGAAAGAAAACCTCTTTTCTACACTAATTGCTTTTGGTCTTGTTTGTGTTTATCACAGCAATAGAAACTCTAAAGTCACCTAATATGGAGGTCAAATATTATTTTAAATTTTATTTGATGTTCCCTGTTGATAGGGACATGATCCTCATTTCTAAGATCTGATATATATGAGGCAAGCAAGTGGGCTTTAGGAAAGAGGAATTGCCATTAAGACACTTCTGGGTCAGGTCAAAACTTTTAGTAAGATATAGGGTAAAGGTGGGATTTGGACGATGTTGTGAAGTCTCCCACACTCGTTATGAAATCATAGAGAAGTCACAACCAGGACCGTTGTCTCCAGGCTTCATAGGGTTCCTACCATACTCCAACACTCACCAATTCCATGACGATTCCAGTCTTTCCTGAAAGTCAAGAGAAGTGAAAACTCCATCTGTAGTCATTACAGACTTTGTGGTTCCCGAAGGTGGGTTTCAGACTTAGTTCATTTGGGCTGCTATAGGCAAGTACAAAAAACCATGTGTGACTTGCACATCATAGAAATTTATTTCACACAGCTTGAGAGGCTAAGAAACATAAGATCAAGATGCTTCAGATTGGTACCTGATGAGGACTCACTCTCCCTCATACTCACAGAGACTTTTTACTTGTTCTCACATGGGGGAATCTCTCTGTAAGTTCCAAGTTCTCATGACCTCATCACCTCCAAAGGCTGCATCTCCTAGTGCCATTTCCTTAGGGGTTACAATATGAATTCTGGGCACACAGACTCTTTGGCAAACTGTGTTGATTAGGAAAAAAAGAGTGCTGTCCCAGAAGGTCAAATCTATCACCTCAAACATTAGGAAACCCTTAGAAAGCCCAAGTCTTTCTGCTTGACTTCTTGCTGAACAAAGGAATTATCTGTATAAATCTTAGCAACGCTGTGGCTTCCCAGTGCTGAATCTGTTTCAGATGAAATTATGTGCATTTCAGCATGTGGGAGAGGATTGTAAAAGAACATCAAAGAAGGGATTCCAAGTGCCTATAGGAAAACTGCATTTCCTCTGCCAATTGATTCATTGGCTCTGTCCAAAGCACATGGAAGATGAGCCCTCCGATGAGAGCCTGTCTTCTGGCATCTGTGATGAGTACGTAGCTTGCAGGTTTCGAGAAGACCAAATTCGTGGTTCTCTTTACAAATCATGGGGGACTGGCTGGATCAAAGAGAAACAAACCGTCTGGAGCAGCATTCAACAAGGTGCTTGAGCTAAAAAGAATCCACTGTTAGTTCTTGTGAAGGATTAGAATTAGGGACCCAGATGCTGCAGAACAGGCTATGGTCTCTCAGTATGAAGCATACCGCTGACACATGGTTCTTTAGGAGCCCTGAATTCCTACAGACCCTCTTGACAATCCTGACCTCTTCAGGGTGAGCATGGGGTGGGGAGCAGGGAGCAGCTTTGTCTCTATATCTATTTACGCTGCAATTCAGGACAGCTGATTTTTACCATTTTCTGCTTGGAATATTTTTTTGTTGTTGTTGTTACTCTGTAAAAGGGAAGAATAACATCTGGTATTCACAGGTACTGTGGAGATTACATATTAATGCAGTGGTAAAAACTACATCACAAATGGCTTTCCCAGCATGGTGACTGCACCAGTTCATATTCAGCCCCTCAGCTGTCTAATGTGTGCTCATATCACATTGCCTGTGTGGCTCCAGTGCCTGTGATTGGCATTTAGGTATTTTATTCTCATTGGCTTTCACTCGTCTTTGCTTTTTCTGTCCCTGTTCTTTCTCGTGTATCTCCATTACTCGTCGCTGCTGCCCTCTTTACAAGTCTTTCCCACTTTCTGACCAGCTAACCTGGTCAGTTTTGACCCTCAATGCCCTGAATTTGTCTTATTTCCATTTCATTTCAACCCGAGACAATATCACCCAACTTGGCCAGATGCTGATTTTTTTTTTTTTTTAAACTAAAAGACATTGCTGTCCCCAACAAGATGACAATGAGCTGGGTACTGGTTTTGTCATCTGAGATGTGAGCACATTTATGGACTTAGACACTCTGACTTCACATCCCTCCTTGCAGATGGAAAGACTTATCTTAAATATATTTGCTTAAAATGTAGGCTTCAGAAGGAATAGTAGGCAAGAACTGTAGGACATTTGTATCATGTAACTATCCTTCATTGAATTAGATAAAAATAGACAGTTTAGTATAGATATTACAAGATTTCCAATATTACCCAGTGAGAATGAAGTAAAAGTTGGATGTGCCTGACTCTAACTAACATCTGTATTGTAGGCATGATGCCATCTATGCTCTTATCTTCGGAATGGGCCAGAAGGTGGTATCACTTTGTGCCATGTGAGAGACAATGACTCTGAGAGTCCAGGGTGCAGAAGCTTGGTCAGATGGATTTACTTTGTGTAGAACTGTGAACAGCAAGAGTGGACAAGCCCAAGCTAACATGATGGGCTTTCCAACTAGCATTGCCAGGTTTACAAAAATATAGGTTATCTAGTTCAATTTGAACTTCATATAAAATAGGGAGGGATTTTAGTATATTTCATTCAACATCTGATTCATTCATCTATTGTTAAAAATACTTATTTGCTTGAAATTAAAGTTTAACTAGGTAACCTATATTTTATCTGTCAACTTTACTCAGGTACTCAAAGTGTTCTGCCTTTTCTGCTGTCATGGTGTTTCTTTTCTCCAGAAATTTCTCATAGAACAACATGCTCTTCTAATTATGTTAGCAAATACTTACTGTACTGTGAGAAAACAGTGATACATTTGATAACATTGTGACCCCAGCCCTTAGAAAGCAGAGGCAGGAGATCCAAAAGTTCAAGGTCATCTTTGGCTTCCTCTGAGCTGAGCTATATGAGATGACAGAAGCCAAATAATCCAGAAATGGTGGCACATGCCTTCAATTCCAGCACCTAGGAAGCAGAGTCAAAAAACCATTGGTTTGAGGTCAGCCTGGTCTATATAAGAAGTTCCAGGCTGGTGTGTGTGTGTGTGTGTGAGAGAGAGAGAGAGAGAGAGAGAGAGAGAGAGAGAGAGAGAGAGAGAGAGAGAGAGAGAGAGAGAGAGAGGAGAGGAAAGAAATAGAGACACACAGAGAGAGAGAGAGAGAGAGAGAGAGAGAGAGAGAGAGAGAAACAGAGACAGAGATACAGAGAGGAATGGAGAGGAATAGAGGCAGATAGACAAACAGAGAAAGACAGAGACAGATAGAAATAGAGACAGACAGACAATACACACACACACACACCCCTAATAAAAAAATTTAAAAGCTACTGATTCAGCCAAGTTTGGTAGTGTTGTACACCTGTAAACCCAACACTGGGGAGGCAGAAGGAGAAGAATCAGGAGTTAAGCCGAGCCTAGATTACATACAGAGTTAAAGGCCAGCCTGAGAAACATGAGACCCCATTTCAAAGAACGAAAAACAGACAGAGATAATTAGCTCAGCATGTTGGTATACTCCTGTAATCCTAGCGCTTGGGAGGCTGAGGCAGAAGGATTTAGAATTCCAGGCTAACCTGAGGAACAGGAGTTCATGTAACAAAACAAAAACAAAACAGTAAGATGAGATAAAATCAAAATGAAACAGCAGATGTAGACTACTCAGTTTCTAGCCACCTTGGCCAGTTCGTCATGTATGAAATCTGCATGGTAACTTTCTCCTCTGTGTAATTCCTACTATTAGGAATTACACTTAAAAAAATCATCAGTTTAAATTTATTTTCAGAAAGAGCCTAGCAGTGTCCTCCATGTTCTCTGAACTTTGATGAGTCTTTTGGAAATCATATCAGAATTCAGGTTCAGATTCAAGGCAGCCCAAGATGGGGCTGATAATCTGTATTACTCTGGAGCCCCTGGTAGATATTGCTGGCTTTCTACCACTCTCTAAGAATTGAGGCTTTGTGTGAAGGCAACACCGCTGGAGGATTTATTTGGGGGTGGTGGTGGTAATAGGATCAAAGGAGGGGAAAGATATGGGTGGGAATCCCAAAGATTTGCTCGGCTAGAGTGCAGGCTCGTTGACACCTTGTGTGACATTAGGTTCTTATGATAGCAAAGACAACTTTGGGGACAGTCATGAATAAATCTTTCACCTTGTCATTTCCTAGCCATGTGATGTGCAGGTGAGGTAAGCTTTCAGAGCCTTAAGTTCTGAACTAGAGGACAGAGCCCGTGAGCATTCACCTCACACAGTTTGGGAATGTTAAATGTGAGTTCGCATATCAAACTCACAGCTCAGTATCCTAGGTTCCCTGAGGACCCTTCCTAAACTTCCCTTAGATCCCTGTGCATCTGTTGTTTCCCCCATCACCTGGAGGGCTGCAGGCTCTTCATGTGAGAATACTTGACTTTCTGAGACCACAGGGTGATTTATCACAGGGCTGTTCTCCCAGATTCGGAAGGCTAGCAGTCTCCCCGCCAGAGGCAGATGGGAGAGCTG
Organism: Arvicanthis niloticus; assembly: GCF_011762505.2. NCBI lineage: Eukaryota > Metazoa > Chordata > Mammalia > Rodentia > Muridae > Arvicanthis > Arvicanthis niloticus. Next base: position 97,280,980 of record NC_047659.1, on the reverse strand, counting down.
GAGTCCAGCTGCTGTCAGTGCTGTGCAGTGGATACATTTATAAGTCTTTCTACACTTTCCTGGCATCCCCCTCAGCCTGGCGCCCTCCTTCATCCTTAACATCACTGCACACCATGTGCACACGTGCTGGCTCCCAGCAGTTTCACGTTTTCTCCTTTTCCCTTTTGTTACTCAGTTCTGTGTGGTTATAGTCAATACGCCACTTGATTGCTCAGGCCAAATCTTTGTGATTTATTTTGACAAAGAATTCCTGTCATTTCTTCCCCTCAAAGTAACTTAGTAGGCAAGACACGAGGTGCAGTATCATTGGCATTACAGATGACTCTTTAGGTCTTCATGGTCACTTGAGCAGGGTATCTATAAAACTTTATCAGTAGCAGTGTGCCTAGCAGCCTCCCAGGAGCTCTAGAAAACCCGTAATCAAATCACTGGCCAAGCTATAGGAACATGAAGAAGGCTCTTCTTTTCCTTTAGGGCTGTGATCTTCAACCTTGGCTTGTCTAATAACTTGGGCAGACTACTGATGCTTATGCCTCAGTCTTGGTTCATGGATCTTCCATGTTGGCAGGAGAGAATTGACTCCCAAGAGTTGTCTGCTGGCCTCCGCATATACATGTGCAAACAAGATTAAAATTTAAAACCAAATAGCTTGGTCCAGTTTCCTGGGATGGATAGCTGGAGAGTGTGATTGCTATTATACCTCATCTGTGTGGTGCTCACTCTTCCCTCGACTGCTCTGTTGCTGTCTCAGCTCAGGCTCTCCTGTTAGAGAAATGCTCACTGGACAATAAACATCTCTTCTCTAGATGGAGTAAATGTTAAAAACAGTTCTCTCACTTCCATATTGACAGAATTGGGTAATGCTAATAAAGAAAGACCAGTGGTGCCAATGAGAAGATCAGGCTCTCCTTGTTTGGTGACCAATACACGTGCTTGGCACATGACAAGCTGAGTGTCAAGAGGCATTGTGTACATCAGGGAAGCCAGTGTGTGTCGGAAGAAGCTGTGATACCCAGATCTCAACCCTAGGAGATGATTGGGATAAAAAAAAAAAAAGACTGAGATCATCCTGCACTTTCTAAAAAGAAGTGTAGATCCTTGTCTGGGGACAGAGTTGCCTGTTGGTTTGCATAATTGCAGGAGCTTGATGAAAGATGGAAGTGTGGCTAATCCCCCCACACTGTTGTTGAGCCTCTGTGTCTGAAGTATTTTTCACTTGACAGAAAATGATACAAGTACTTTTAAGAGTCTGTGTTAACTCGGTGTTGGGGGAGGGTGAGATGAAGTTAAGGTTTCATCATCCACAGTTCCTCTCTGAACGTCATTAGATATTCTAAGGTGTGCTGGGGTGGTCCTGATTCAAGCCAAAGCTGTGGCCAATGGAAAGAGCGCTGAAAAATCGCCTACTGCCTCATTAATACGGAGTAGAACTGAAATCAGCAAGGGTTGGTCAGATTAGGTGCCATGGCCATTCAGGCTGCATAGGTGCTAATCACTGCTCATTCTGATTGTCACTAGAATGGCTGCCAATACACAATCTGCAGCCTTTTTTTTTTTTTTCAGTGTAGCATTTGCTTCTCATATACCATCTTTCCCCACAGCAGCCTTCATGTTAGCAATGTACCCTTCTGGAATGGCACATTTATTTCTTTTCTGAAATGAACATAAACTTCTAGATGCTTCTTAATCAATAGCGTAATTAGGATGTGCTCTTGGTATAACAGCAGTGTGAACAAGTGCGTATTGATATATATTTACAATTATATCTTAATGAGGCTTATTTCTACTGATATAAAATTCTGTGTTCTACCTATTCGTCATTCACTCCACCTCCAAGTCCTGGTAACTGGCATTCTTTATTGTGAAAACAGTAACAGGAGGTGGGAGAGGAGAAGGGGGAACAATGCTTTGGTATTATGAAGTAGTTAAATGTGTAGCCTGGAATCAGATGCCCCAGGTTTAACAATTCCTGAATTTGCCATTCATGCTACTTTTTGAAAAGCGTCTTAAACAGTACATACCCAACTGTTAACAGTGGCTAACTGTCCATGGAAAATCAAGATTAGTCAAGGGATGTTTTTACTTCTCCTATAGGAATTTTTAAAATACAGTGTGTCTTGCAGGCATATCCAACCTGTTGCCAAGGGCCATTGCACCCCAGGAGAGCTATGGATGTGGCCCAATATGAATTCATAAAGTTCCATAAGACATTAAAAGGTGTCTTAGTAGCCTGATATATCATTCTCAGCCATGAAGTTTGCGGACGACAACAGTGTGTTGTGGTGTCCAAAGGCTCTTACGCCTGCAAGTGGACATGGAATGATTAAAGACAGACTTCTAATAATTAGGAGACAACTAAAACAAAGGTCCTGAAAGTCCACTTACTATTTCATTGAGAGGATGGACGTGCAACAGTTTACTTAGTCTGGAAGCTTCATCTGTCTCTACTCCTTTATATTATGGATCTTTATACTCTGTGGCTTCTTTTTCTCCTTTTGATTTATTTCTTTAGGATAAATTCCAAGAGTGGGATTACTGGTTAAAACAGTACAAACATCTTTTTGGCTTGTGATATATTTTTCCATATTGCTTTCCAAAAATGTGCCTTGTTCCCCTCGCACACACAGGGCGTCTCCCACTCCATTCTTACCTGTTTTCTGCTGGAATCTTTTAGTTCTTGAGCACATGCACTTTTTGCTTCAGCTTTACATCTGCTTTAGAACTGAAATGTCCTAGAGATGGGCCTCTGAAACTCTCTCCACTTGTGGGTCCTCTTTAGTGTGACCTTGGCTGTATAGGGTATTTAAAATAGGTGTACACTTTCTGTTAGTCGATAATAAAGTCACTTCCAACAATTCATCGTCTATATACATATTTTACCACTTATGAAAGATGAAACAAATTTGCATGCTAATAAGATGGACATGCTTGTTTACTTTTACATAAATAATCAAATTTTGGCTAAAAGTGTGGTACTACCACACTCAGAGCATCTTGGATAGCTCTCTGACTTGCCACCTTTGTGAATGTTGTGTCACATAAATATATAATATGAAAGGACAGAGAAGGATGGTTAGACCTGTTTCAGAGATTGCCAGAAGTTCTACCCTAATTCTAAGTCTGAATTCACTTAACATTTTACAGTAGAACTAAGTCAGCAAGGGCTCAATGGTTAGGAACAACGGCTGCTCTTCCGGAAGACTCCAGCAGTCACCTGGTGTCTGAGACATACATGCAGGCTCATTCTTACACTTATGTATCTATGTATTTACTTTTTATTTTTGTGTTTATGTGCGAACCATGCACATGACACTATGCATGTGTGTAGATCTGAGAGCATCTTGTAGGAGTCAGTTTTCTTTTCCCAGGATGTGAGTCCCTGGGAGCAGACACAGGTTGTTACGCTTGGCAGCAGTACTTTTACCCACTGGCCATCTCACTGGCCCCCAGACAGCAGCTTTAAGATCAGCCATTCTAACACAGCACAACCCAAACAAAAACTAAATACATTTTGAGGAATGGTAATAGGAACATCATCACGTCTCTGTTTTCCAGAATTGAGCTGGTTCTTTGTAAGAGCAGAAAACATTGTACACACATCAAAAGCAGAACAATCAATAAGACACAGCGTGCTGCAGTGAGGGTCGTGGATTGCCCATAGTGACTGCTGGTACTGTGTGGAGCTAGGGCGGAGGTAGGACAGAGTGCTCACTGAAGTTAAGTGCTCATGAAGTTAAGCATGCAGCATGGGCCAGTGTTCAGACCCGTTACACACTGGATTTTGAATTCGTTTTTGGTTGCTACATATCTAGAAGCCATTTACCGCAGTCAAACTTTTCTTGATTCCCCACATTTAGTTATGAAATCCCAATTTAAGGAACTATGACTTAGAAAAACTTTCTGCTTATTGGTTTTCTGCTCTGGCTAGAATATGCTCATTTGTGCAAGACAGGTGTGATTGGGATTCCCATTTTACAGATGAAAATACTGAGTCTTATAGATGCTGAGTTACCAGCTGATGGGGCCAAAATTGTCTTCATATTCTCTCCACATGTAGGCATGGTTCTCTCAGAGCTGCCTTGAAGCCAAATAACTTGACTACTTAAAAAATCTACTTCTGCCATTGCCTGTCCACCCAGTGTAAACTCTTTGTACCAACCCACCCATGTCTATGCTGTCGTTGTTTATCGGCTGATCTTTTCTTTAACTGGTTCTCAGGTTGTCAGCATAAAATACTCATTTCATTTCTGTCTATTTCATCGTCTTTAACATGAAATGAGAGGCCATCATTAGCTCTCAACACTGGCTAGATACTAGAGACTTCAGTGAAATCTGAAGTCCATCCCCAGGATTCTGGATTCAAATGATTTGTAGTGTGGGTTTGGTTTCAGAAACTTTATTTTTCCAAGTTCATTGGAAACTTAGGAGGATGATGTAACTCAGATGATTCTTTGTGTACTTTCTGGGCAAGCAGTCTTTCCTTTCCTTTCCTTCTTTCCTTCATTTCTTTCTCTCTCTCTCTCTCTCTCTCTCTCTCTCTCTCTCTCTCTGTTATTCATTTCTCTTTCCTTCCTTCCCCCTCTTCTCCCTATGGTAGAGCCTTTGGCTACCACCACCATATGCAGTCATAGACCTATCTGTGTAATTACCGTTTTTCTGTCCTGTGCTTTTCTTTAGCAAAACAACCTGGCTGATTTTCACATCAAATTGCACTCCTTGCTACTACAACTGTGTGTGAGCATTCCTCATTGTGATTTTAAAGGAACAGCCTCCTCCTGGTGACTGTGCATGTCACAGCCCTTGTCTAGGACTGACTCTCCTGTTGACTGTGTGCGTCATGGCCTGGACCATGTCTAGGGCTGACTCTCCTAGTGACTGGGCACGTCACAGCCCATGTCTAGGGCTGACTCTTCTGATCTACCTCAGTCCTCATCTGCTTCATTCCAGTGGTTTTGCAATTTGCCCCGGAAGGTGGAAAATGATTTCCATGTGTGGCTAGGTGCAGCTAGGCCTGCTGGCAAAAGCCTGTTAATTCCAGTTAATCTCTTAACTCTCCAGTGGTAGAGATGCAAAGAGGGTAAGCCTGAAGGCAGCCTAAACTTCAGGAGACCTGGACCCAGTGGGGGTGTACTCAATGCTTGAATGCTTGGCTGGCATGCTCAGGACCTGGGGTTGATCCTGAGCACCAGGAAAGAGAAGAAAACAAAACAACAGCACAGTTTAGAAAACTGACCTGCTAAGTCTAGACTGGCAGTCATTCTAAGCCTGGTTTTTTTAAAAAAAAAATTAAATATAAGTTAAGGGTCACATATGGCTACATAGTAATACTTATAGTGAAATGTGCATTTAATGGAAAATGTGTGTACGAGGGAGAAAGCTAAATGGGAGAGGCCAGTGACTGATGGAGGCACGCAGGAGAGTATCTGTGACTGACTAAGGTATGAACATGATGTATGTCCTGGACATCACAAATATGTGCAGCCAAAAAGAAACGGGCAATTTCCCCCATCCATTGTCCCGTAAATATCTGTTATATGACGGAATAGGAGATGCCACTAGTTATGATACTGCCGCATCGTCCAAAGCTTTTCCAACAATCCTCTTTTAGAACTGCCTGCAGAGCCAACCCATGAGTCAGAAAGAAAATGGGCCCTGTTCCTCTACTCGCTGCTTGGTTTTTTTTTTTTACCAAAAAAGGCAATGCCCAATTTCATTGCCTACTGTGTTCATTATCGTTGGTGCCAAATGATCTTTAGCGATGGGCTTTCCTTTCCCCCAAGTTCATTCTACCCCGAGGATGGAAACGTTGCTACTAACAATATATGAAAATGTGTTATGGATTCGTGAGCTAATTTCAAAATAAAAGTTCCCCAAATAGTACCCAACCCCAGGAAATTGCAAATGCTGAGCATAGGGTGTTATCTGCAAGCAGGGGATCTTAATTTGAAGTTGATGAAAGTTAGGTACAGGCTTTAACGTGTATTTTTCTCATTAGAGAGTCTGCAGCTTTATTATTTTCAAAGGCATTTATGGCAAACCAAGGCTAATAATCTCATTTTACAGTGTTTGATAAGTGTCCAGACTCTTAGATAGGAGTGCTATACTGCTATAATAAAAGTAATATTTAACCCATAGAAATGTGCCACATTGCACATAGTAAGGTAATAATATTCTCCTATCCGTATAACACTTATCACTACAACCACAGGGGGTGGATTTGAATGAAGCAGTGTTCCCTTACCTGTTCCTGTTGTCCCTCCTACATGTGTTCACAGAACAGCTGCTGCAGTCCTGCTGTGCAGGGTGGCCCTGGTGCAAACACTGCTTTTTATCTTTCAAGAAGATTAGAGTGTCAGAGTTGATGCTGTAACTTCTTGGTTAGAATATATTGGTGACATATTCCAGCACAATGCATTAATTAAAGCAACGACAGTGGACTTACCATTTGAAAGTACTAAGAAGTTGGCGTTTCCCACCCCCTGGCTCCCAATTCTATGTTTTTTAGAAGCATTTGATTTAAATGGCAAGAGTCAAAAAAAAAAAAAATCAAACAAAACAGGACAAAACAAAACACCAACCCTGTAAACTGCAAGGGATATTCTTTTACCATTTTTGGCTTTTTGTTTGGGCGGCGGGGGGCGGGGGGGAGGTGGTTTTCATGCCACAGTATGCTGGAAAATCAGTTCTTGGAGGTAGGGGTAGAGAAGCAAACCTTCATTTGTATTGTTTGCCTTCTGTGGTATAAATACTCCCATTCTGGCACATTTTACGTTCCCAATGTGAGAGAACTAAACACATCTGGGACCAGATGCACACAAATGTGTTCTCCTGGTTTAGTGTGAGCTGGCTATCTGGCTGTTGGATGCTGGATACCCTATGTATATAAATATGGAGGGAGGCCCTGGGGAAGAGCTTCCAAAGGACTTATGTTTAACAACACCACCCTCTGGAAGAAAGAATTTGTGTAGAAATGAATTAGAAAGGCATTCTATTGAAGATTATTGAAAGAAATTGGAAAACATAGTTTAAAATGTAGTATCCAAGCCCTTTCATAAAATTCACCTGTCCCTGAAACCCAGTCTGTTAGTATTCTGTCTAAACTCCACCTCCCCAGTTACCTGGCAACAGCCAGGTATGCTCCTCCCCACAGTTACCTGGCAACAGCCAGGTATGCTCCTCCCCACAGTTACCTGGCAACCGCCAGGTAGCCTGATCCACTATAAAAGGGGCTGCTTGGCCCCTCCTCTCTCTCTTACTCTCTTATCCTCTTACCCTCTCTTACCCTCTTGCCTCTCTGTCCCCTCCCCCACCTTCCTCTCTCCACTAAGAATTTCTTCTTTTTTCATCTCTATTCAACTCCCCATTTTTTTCCTTTTTTTCTTTTTTTCTTTTTTTTTCTTTTTTTCTTTTTTTTCTTTTTTTTATTAGATATTTTATTTACACTTCAGATGCCATCCCCTTTCCCCATCCCCCCCCTTAGAAAACCCCTATCCCATGCCCCCTTTTCCTTTTTGCATTTATACACTTTTTTAAAATAATGTTAATCATAAGCATTATAAGTTTGGAATTGTTCAATCAGAGGTGTAACCCACTGACCAACCTAGATATAAAAACTATCTTTGACTGGTGGAGATACATGAATATCTGCCTCCCTGTCTCCCCCCTCTTTCTCTCTTTCATCACCTAGCTTCTCCTATCCTTCTTCTCCTCCTCTTCTTACTCCTTTTCTTCCTCTCAGTACTCCTCCTACCTTAGCTCCTCCTACACATAACCCTTCCTGTTAAAATGAAACTTTTCTCTCAAAATACAATTAGAGCATAATTATGCCAATTTGTACCAGTGAGGTACAAGATAGTCCTAATACCCAGTCCATTATTTTGTTGACTAACCAGCACCTCTGTCATCTATCCTAACTAAAACATTTAGTTCTGAACCTGGCTTTAGGATGAATGTCAGCTGACGACCATCCACTCAAATCTTTTCTCTTATGGTAAATAGCTGTAAGTTTTCAACCCCATCAGAAATCCAGAATGACTGAGTTAACTATAATTGTGGGAAGCACAAAGCATAGCTTCTAAAACTTAGCCAATTTATAGAGATCTCTGAACACCTGAAAAGCCCCTATACTACCGAACGTTGGAGCATCAAATCTTCAGCCTTCTGGCCCAGAATCATCTGACAGACCTTGGTGATGCAGGATTATTAAGGACTGATTACTCTGTCTAGGCAGATATAATCAGTCGACTATTCTGCATGTGTGTCCTTTTCTGGACAGTAATTTGTCTGTAGATGGAGAGAGGCAATTCTTGTCTAGTGGCTGTTACCACACAACTGGAGTAACTCCAAGGATGCTCAATTTCTTCTTAGAATCCACGACAGGAAGCTGTCAGGAGCAGACAAGTCTCTAATCAATATGAACATTAATATATAAATATTTGTAGCATCAGTTCTATGGACTTCTGATGTTTTGAAAACCAACTATTCATGTAAGGTAACCTGGACTGTTTTCCGTTAACTCCTCTCAGCTATTTCTAAGTAAAATATGGAAAACACCCTAACAATAAACTAAAAAATATGAATTTGCTATAGTCCCTTAACTCATAGGTTAACCGTCCCAAATCAGTTAAAAAAGTTAAAAAAGGGCTGGGTCTAGGCCTTGTATTCCTAAATGTGTTATACAGGCACAATGCCCATGAGTGTATCAATATTCATCTCATTTTTATATTAATAAGAGGCTCATACCAATGAAAACCTTAAATTTGAGATCAAAGTAAATTTTGTACCATTTAAGAAATTATAACTTCATCTTGATTATAATTATACAGATTTCTACCAGTAGGTTATGGCTATGCAGTAAGTCCTAACTAATCCCCCCGTTCCAACAAAACCACTACTTGTCCCTAGAAAGACAGACCATTATTAATCACATTAGTCCCCAAGCTCAGGGAATAGGGGCGCTGACTCTTCTTTAACTTCTTCAAGCTGATTAAGGGCGTTGAGATTTTAGAAGAGGGGTGGGGGGGAGAGTAAGTTGATAAGCCTCTGATGCTGTGTCTTCACTGAATCCAGATGGAATTCCAGGACATCAGAGGTTTGGGCAGGTCTGCTCAGTATGCTTGATGAGTAGATACACCAAGGCTGTGTATTCTGCAATATACAATTCTCAGAACAAGTTTTAGTATCAAGAAAATAAAAAATTTCCCATCCCCAGGGGGCTGACTTTTTTTTTAAAGATGATGGTTCTGAAGACTTTTTTTCCCGCTTGTTAAAATTGGTTGTAGTATTTACGTTTCAGATTTTATCCCCTTAGCCTACTTCCTCCCACCACCCAGAAACCTATCCCATTCCCCTCCTCATGCTTCCATGAGGCAGTGACTACACCTACCCCCTCACTATCCCCTCCCCGCCCTCACATCCCCCCCCCCACTGTGTGTTCATTCATTCATTTTTCATTCATTTTTTTTTTTTTTATGGGACAGGGCCATCCTCCCCTACATATACCTCTGGAGTCTTGGGTCACTCCCTATGTGTTCCCAGGCTGGTGGTTTAGACCCTGGGGGGCTCTGGTTGTTTGGTATTGTTGCTTTCCACCTGGGGTCAATAACAGATTAGGTGGCTGTACATGGGGTGAATACCCAGGTGGAAAGGTCTCCTGATGGCCCCTCCTTCAGTTTCTGTTCCATGTTTTGTTTCCCTATTTGCTCCCTTGAGCATTTTTATTTCTCGTTCTAAGTAGAACTGAGGCATCCCCTCTTGGTCGTCCTTCTTCATGAGCTTCATGTGGTCTGTGGGTTGAGTCTTTGCTAATCCAAGCTTTTGGGCTAACATCCGTGGAGATATGTTTGTGTAACTATCTTCTTTTGGGGTTTTTGGAAGATTACTTTCTTGCTTTTTCTAGGTTGTAGTTTCCCTCCTTGTGTTGGAGTTTTCCACCAATTATTCTTTGAAGTGCTGGATTTGTGTTGAGATACTGTGTAAATTTGGATTTGTCATGGAATATTTTGGTTTCTCCATCAATAATGATTGACAGTTTTGCTGGGTATAGTAGTCTGGGCTGGCATTTGTATTCTCTTAGGGTCTGTATGATATTGGTCCAGGATCTTCTGGCTTTTATGGTCTCTGGTGAGAAGTCTGGTGTAATTCTTATAGGTCTGCCTTTATATGTTACTTTGCCTTTTTCCCTTACTGCTTTTAGTATTTTTTCTTTGTTTTGTACATTTGATGTTTTGACTATTATATGGCGGGAAGTATTTCTTTTCTGGTCTAAACTATTTGGAGTTCTGTAAGCTTCTTGTATATTTATGGACATCTCTTTCTTTAGGTTAGGGAAGTTTTCCTTTATAATTTTGTTGAGGATATTTACTGGTCCTTTTAGTTGGGAGTCTTCCCCCTCATCTATACCTATTATCCTTAGGTTTGGCCTTCTCATTGTGTCTTGGATTTCTTGTATATTTTGGGTTAGTAGCTTTTTGTATTTTGCATTTTCTTTGACAGTTGTGTCAATGTTTTCCATGGTATCTTCTGCACATGAGATTCTCTCTTCCATCTCTTGTATTCTGTTGGTGATACTTGTGTCTATGACTCCTGATCTTTTTTTTAGGTTTTCTATCTCCAGGGTATTGTCCCTTTGTGATTTCTTTATTGTTTCTACTTCCATTTTTAGATCCTGCATGGTTCTGTTTAATTCCTTTTCCCGTTTGGTTGCATTTTCTTGAAATTCCTTAAGGGATTTTTGTGTTTCCTCTTTGAGGGTTTCTATCTGTCTACCAGTACTCTCCTTAAGTTCTTTGAGAGTGTTATTTATGTCTTTCTTAAAGCCCTCTATCATCATCATGAGAAGTGATTTTAATTCTGATTCCTGCTTTTCTGGTGTGATGGGGTGTTCAGGGCTTGCTCTGATAGGGGAGCTGGGTTCTGATGATGCCATGTAACTTTGGTTTCTGTTGCTTACATTCTTGCTCTTGCCTTTTGCCATCTGGTTAACTCTAGTGCTGCCTGTACTTGCTGTCTCTGACTGAAGCCTGTCTTTCTAGTTATCTAGCTTGTGTCTGATCTCCTAGGGGTCCAGATGTCTCTGTGATCTTTTCCAGCTGCACTGATTACAGTGGTACCTCTAGGATGCCTCAGGATATGGTGCCTCCAAGGTAGTAGTCCAGCTAGGTGTCTGCTGTTCTGGGTGCAGTGTCTCCTCTAGAATATCTCAGAATATGTTGTCTGAAGCTCTGAGTTCATTTGTTCCTCTGTGGATCTGGATTGAGTGGACCTTCCAGTATGTCTCAGGTGGAATCTGGGGTCCACACAACAGCAGACCTGGCAGAGGTCTGATCTAGGCCTCAGATCTGAGAACTAGTTTCTAAGACACTGTCCAAGTTAGAGCGCCTGGGATCCCTGTCTCCTCTGGGTTCTTGGAGGTTGGGGGCAGAGCTGCCACCCAAGATCTGCTCAGTGCTCTGGCCCAGACTGGAAGGAACCAGTGTTCCGGGCTGGGAGTGACTTCCTGGGTCCTTTTGGTTCCCAGTTACTCCCTGTTTAGGGCGGGCCCTGCTGTCTGCTTACCTAAGATACTGCCTGAGTTCGAGCTCTTGGGATCCCTGCTTCCTCTGGGTTCTTGGAGGTTGGGGGCAGAGCTGCCACCCAAGATCTGCTCAGTGCTCTGGCCCAGACCGGAAGGAACCAGTGTTCCGGGACGGGAGTGACTTCCTGGGTCCTTTTGGTTCCCAGTTACTCCCTGTTTAGGGCGGGCCCTGCTCTCTGCTTACCTAGGATACTGCCTGAGTTCGAGTGCCTGGGATCCCTGCTTCCTCTGGGTTCTTGGATGTTGGGGGCAGAGCTGCCACCCAAGATCTGCCCAGTCCAACTCCCCATTTTTTAATTTTATTTTTTAGATTATAATATAATTACAACATTTCTTTCCTCCTTCCTCCCTCCAAATTCTTCCATACACCGCTCCCAACTCTCCTTTGAATTCATGGCCTCGTTTCTCACTAATTGTTACTTAATTCATGAATTTATATACGTAATATAATTATATAATATGTAATACACATATTAATATATGGACATAAATTTAACCTGTTCAGTTCAAATAATGTTACTTGAATGTATATTTTCAAGGCTGATTGTTTGGTACTGGACAACCAATCAATGTGTTCTTCCCTGGGGAAGGCCACACCTCCTGCTCCTAGCCTTCCTTTTTTTTTTTTTTTTTTTTTTTTTTTTTTTTATTTAATAGGGTTGCCTATAGTTTCTTTTGAAGGGTTGAAGCCTTGTGGGTTTTTCTTCATCCAGTTTGGCATATTAAATGATGTCATCACTGATCTGCTCGTGTTTGGACATCATATTGGTGACTTTACGGTACAGCTTCTGATGTTACTAGGAGACACAATCTCAGAGCAAACTCCTTGACCCTTTACAATTTTTCTATCCCTTCTTCTGCAATGTTCCCTTAGCCTTAGATGCAGGAATGCTTAGTAGATATATTCATTTGGCACTGGGCTCCACTCCATGCAATTTGATTGGTTGTGGCTTTCTGTAGTGGTCTCTGACTGGTGCAAAGAGAAGTGGGTACAAGGGCACATGTTAATAGATTATTGTTAGGGATAATGATGGATTAGTAATTAGTGGTTGCAGATTCTCCTCCAATAACTATGACTTCACTAGCTCTGAGTAGGTAGCCCATTTTCGGCACCAGGCATGTTTTCCATCATGTTGAACAGGTCTGTAGTTCAATTAGGAAACTATTGGTTACTGACAAGGTATGTGTGCCACTACTGCACCCTTAGGGTTATTGTGCCATGCTTGTCATTGATGTGACTCATAGGTGTCACAACTGAGCAGGGCTGGTGGTTGCCTTCCTCCTCTGGAAGCTTACATGGTACCTTCTGGTATAAGAAAGCTAGTCCCCAGGGAGGAATATACCACATTTTAAAATTGTGCTGTTTGTTTTCTTGATGCTTAGGGGTTTTTTGGTTTGTTTGTTTCTATTTTGTTTTGTTGTTTTGGTTCTTTGTATAATCTGGATAGTGACACTGTCAGATGTATAAGTGGTAAAGAGTTTTCGCCATTTTGGATGCGGTCTCTTTACTTGAACAATGCTATCCATTGCTGTACAGGAGCTTTTTAGTTTCCAGTCCCTCTTTTCAGTTTTTGCTTTTAATGCCTGTGCTACTAGAGTTGTCTAGAAAATATTTTCTCATGCCTATAATTTCCCTACTTTCTCCTCTACCAGATTCTGCATGGCTAAAGCATTAATTAGAGGTCCTTGATCCACTTGAATTGAGTTTAAAATGTTTTTATGTATGTTCTTAGGGTTTTTAAAAATAGTGCATAAGTATTTAAAATTCATTAATTTCTTTTAGATTTTCCTATTTGACAGAATATACTTTTTAAAAATATGTCCTTATGATTTTCTGGATTTCATTAGTGTGTTACAGTGTTTTCTTTTCATCTCTAATCTCATTAATTTGGGTCTTCTCTCTCTTACTTCTGGCTAATTTGGCCAATTTGGCTTATCAATTTTGTTTATTTTTTGAAAGACTTAACTCTTTCTTTTCATTGATTTAATTTTGTTGTTGTGTCTATTTCATCGTTTTAGCCTTGATCTTTATTATCGCCATTCTACCATCTTGAGTTTGGTTTATTCTTGATTTTCCAAGAACATGAAATACATCATTAAGTTATTTATTTGAGATCTCTGATTTTGTAGTATAGAAACTTAGAGCCATAAACCTCCCTCTTAACAAGCCCTTCACTGTGCCCCATAGGCTTTGGTATGCTGTGTTTTCATTTTCATTTGAGTCTAGGAACTTTTGAATTTCTTTCTTGATTCCTTCCATGACCCGGACATTGTTAAATATCGTGTTTAGTCTGTATGAGTTTGTGTATTTTCTGTGGTTTCTCCTGCTATTGATTCCTAGTATTATATCATTATGGTTGGATAGAATGCAGGGAGTTTTTACTTTTTCTATATTTTTTAAGACTAGCTTTATGTTCTAAGACATTGCCAGTTTTAGAGTATTTTCTGTGGACTGCTGAGTATTTTGTATTATCCGGGTTGAATGTTCCATAGATGTCTGTTAAATTTGTGTCATTTATTTTCACATTCATTTTTCTTCATTCGGTTTTTATCTGATGATTCACCTGTTGGGAGTGGAGTATTAAGGTCACCTACTATTGATTACTATGTTGGGATGAACCTATGTAAGCCTAAAAGCACTTGTTTTGTGAAATTGAATGCACCTGTGCCTGGTGTGTATCTTTTTAGAATTATAATTTCCTCTTGGTGGTTTATTCTCTTAAGCAGTGTGAAATGACCCTCTTTCTCTCCTCTGACATGTGTTGATTTGACATCTATTTTGTCAGATATCAGAATAGCAATTCCTTCTTTTTGGAAACAATTTCTTCCACTTATTTTGGAATACATTTATCCATCCTGTGCTTGGTGGTAAAGTGTGTTCTTAGAAGCTACATGAAGAGGAATCTTGGTTTTTGACCCCATATTTTAGCCTTCATCTTTTAATTGGAGAGTTGTGACCACTGATACTCAGTTATTGAAATGTGTATATTAATTCATGCTATTTTGTTGGTTTTGTGATATTAATGCTTTCGTAGTTTCTACTTGATTAACAAATATCTTGCCTTATTTTATTTATAAGTATTAAAAATATTATTAGTAGCAGCATCTTGAAGGTGTTTGCCATTCTTCTTTATTTGAAGTGTTCTTCCATCCAGTGTCCTCTATAGACCCATCTTAGTACACATAAGTTGATTCATGTTGCTTTCATCATGGAACATTTTCCTTTATCCTTCAATTATGATTGATAGTTTTATTAGAAATAGTGCTCTGTTAGTTCTATGGTCTTTCATGGCTTGAAGCTTATACATTGCTCTAAGACCGTCTGGCTTTTTACAATTTCTATTGAGAAACCATCTGTTATTCCAATGAGTCTGACTTGGGACTTCTTTCTTGCAGCTGTCAATATTTTTATTATTTATCCATTTATTTAATGTTTTAATTATGATACTGAACAGAGAGTTTCTTTTAATCCTGTTTATTTGGCTCAGTATGCCTCTTTTCCTAGATGTGGGTGAAGTCTTTCCTATGATTGCATTAAAAATAATGTCTATGCCTCTGGCATTGGATTCTTCTCCCTCCATGACCATAATTTGTAGATTTAGTCTTTTCACAGTGTTCCAGAGATTTTGTATGTTGTGTGCATACAGAGGCTTTCTTTTAACTTGTCATTGAGTTTAGTTGAATGATCTGATTCCTATACCTTGTCCTCAAGCCCTGCTAGTCTGTCCTCCCTGTGACTTATGGTGTTAGTGAGATTTTAAATTGTCTTATTGAATGTTTCATCTCTAGTATTGTTTCAATTTTGTTGCTTTTCAGGTTTCAATTGCTTTGTTGAATTCCCTCTTCACATCTTTAATTGACTTTCTTATTTCATTCAAATGATTGTATTTTTCTTGGAACTCATCTTTGAAATCATTCACACATTTGTTTTCATATCTTCTTTAAAAATATTTGAACATATTTAAAATTAATTCTTAATTATAATCCTTAATAATTAATTGAATCCTCTGCCTAACTTTGACTTTGTTTAAGTCCTTGTGGTTGGTTGCTATTCTTATGGGACTGGCAGTTGGGGGGTATTTCCTCTTGGCTTTTAATGTTCCTGGTGTTTTCTCACTGGAATTTTCTCATCTTCAGCTGGTCTGTGGAGATGTTCTAGAACACCTGAGTTGAGTGAACATTTGTTTCAGTTTGGGATTTCTATTGCTTCATGGATCTTGGCTAGATTCAGTGTGACTTAAACTTTATTTGAAGAGGCTTGACATTGGCTCTTGGAGGGGTTGATTGAAGATGATTCCAACTTGGTGGCGACTGGCATGCCCTCTGGCCTCATAAAGGAGAGTCAGGGTGGTGGAGGAGGGCTTTGTTTCAGGGGCAGTGCTTTCATGTGCCATCTGATCACCAGAGCCAGGGCTTATAAAGTCTTCTGGGACTGTGTCAATGCTGGAATCCCACAACCACCAACTTTATGAGTGAGTGTGCATTTGGAACTCTGTATGTGTGCCCCAGGTGTGGGATGTGCACTGTGAAAAATAGGAGGGAGGGAGGTCTACTGTGTGACTGGGGTGGCACACAGAGTGGCCAAAGTATATGAAAGGAAGAGGGTTCTGAGAGCCCTTACTTGTCTGGATCAGGTGCCAGAAAGGCAAAAGTGTGCACATTAGAGACAGCCAATCTGTGGATCTCTAAGCTTTCTGCATCTGGATCTTGGAGACTGAAGTATTTGCAAAAGACAGAGGGTCCTGGGATCCCTTCCTTCCCAGTACTTACTGGAAGCTTTAGCTCTTCAGCAGTGTGTGCCAGCGGCTGGGGGCCCAGAGATTCCTAACCCGTTGGCACAGAGAACAGTCAGTGCAGAAGATGAGATTCTGGGGACTCCTAACTTCCAGGCACAGGGAGTAGAAGGATTGAAAAAGTGGAGGCTGGAAGCTGAGGATCCAGGGAAGCCTTACTTGTCTTCTCAGGGAAAGAGGCCTAAGAATCATCAGAAAGACAACTGTGGTTATGACAGTTCATGATTTTCTCCATCTAGTTGGGAATACAGACACGTGACTTTGAAAGATTGCCCTGAGAGATGCAGGGTCATGGAGAGAGTTGTGAAGAGAGGGAGCAGTGACAGGGAGTTTACCAGATGGTGGGCAGGGTTCCAAGAGAAGGTCTTGCGCACATGATTTATAGTTCAAGGCCATCTTTTAGAAGATAATGCCAAGAAGATCCAAAGCCACATGGCCTTCTTTGTTGATTCCTTGCCCAGAATCTGAAAGGAGAGATAAGGCTTAAGAGTTTCTCAGAGCAAGTTACTTGAAATCATTTCTGGTTTCTACTAATCTGGCTGTTTATAATATAAACCCTAAGCATGCTCAACACAAATAACCACCAAATAAGATGGATGGGTATCTGCTACCTTCCAGCTCCCCTTCTTCCCCTTCCTCCTCTTCCTCCTCTTCTTCAGTGTCATCACTAATAATACTGATTGATTTTTACCTATCAAGTAGCTGAGGGATACAACTGGGAAATTAAAAGCCATTTCTGAGTCACATGAGACAATTCAATTTTTGGAAAATATTTTAATGCCCTTTTTCTTTTTTTAAAGACAGGATTTCACATATCATGTATCAATGTCAGGGCTTAACAAGCTACATGGCCAAGAGCCACCTTACATTTGACATAACTGAGTCTCCAAAGAAAGCAGAAATTTCCACTTTACATGGGGTTCTATTTTCCTTCTTCTATTGTCACATCCAATTAGTCTTCCCCAGGTTGGACACTTCTAGAAAAGGACAGTGTTCTTGCTCCATCCCTCCAGGACAAAGCCTCCTACCTAATAGGATCACAGGCATGTGTGTCGATGCTCTGTGTTTACAATCAGATGTGCCATCTGATCACTGGAGCCAGGGCTTATAAAGTCTTCTGGGACTGTGTCAATGCTGGAATCCCACAACCACCTCAACCACAACTGCTGGGATTGGATCAAGGGTTTTATTCTACCAATTGATCCACGTCCCAGTCCTGAAAACATTTCAGTTTGTGTCATGTATTTTACAGCTACTTAAAGATAAGTGCAAAAAAATGTAGGCTCAAAATAAATGGGCAATTTCCCTTTTAAATCTAGGCAACAGAAAATGACACACACAGAGAGAGAAAAGGGGGGGGGCGATGAAGGGAATGGAGAGAGGAAAAAAGAGCGTCTAAGAGCCAAGTCTCCAGTCACACTAGAGCTGGGAGAACACTTATTCTACAGAAAGGATAGATTTGAATGATACATTTATTAACCATAAGAATCTAATTCGAAGTAGCAGCTGGCAGATTGAATTTAAGATGGAAAAGATTGTCAGAAACTTTTGTGGTGACCAAACAATCCATGTACAAATTTTGCATAGTAGAAAAAATGGTACCTTCAGAGGAAGGATTAAATCCACAAAAGAACCAGAAAAAAAGGTCTAAGTTTTAAAAATATTCCTACCAGAAAATGAGCAACAAAATATATCCCAGATCAAATACAGATGGGCAGGAGAGGAAGTGCAAGAGCAGATTGGCAGTGGAGCTAAAGACCTCTGTCCTGAAGGGAAGCCAGTACACAGCAGAGGGGCCAATTGCTCTGAAATAATCAGTAAAAGGAGTGTTGGATGCGTAGTCTCTGGCTAGCGTGAGATTATCCAGAGCGCCTTAGGATGACACACTCAAGCAACGGGAGAAGCAGAATATCTCTCTACTTCTAGTCATTCCCCTTTCTATATGGTGCAGGGTTGGAACAAAGCAAGGTAAGGATATTTTACAACATAGTAAGAGGATTAAACAGCACTCGGTGACTCTGTGTGAATCATACTTCATTGGACTAAAGTAGCTTGTTTCTCTCTTCCCCATATCCCCTCTGCATGTGTGTGTGTGTGTGTGTGTGTGTGTGTGTGTGTGTGTGCGCGCGCACGCGCACATGCGCGCATGCATTTCTATAAATCTATAACTTTACAAGTGGTGGAGTTGTGTTTTTATATCTTACACATTTCTCCTCCCATCTTTAGGCAGTAGTTTGTTCTAGTAGTTTGAGTCAGGTGGTAGTATAGGCATGGAGCAGAATACAGAGAACTTCCACCAATATCTCCAAGGTTCTTGTGTCCCAAACAAGAATTGTATCAGGTGCACATGAATAGATAAAAATAGATACAGCTCATTAAGGAAGAGAAAGACATTCCTGAGAGCGGAAGTCAGAGGGCTGAGAAAGACAAGCTCCATCTGCCTGTGCCACGAGATTTCTGGGCATGCTTCTGCCATTCCTGTTCCCATAGCTCCCACACCTTTTACACTTGGAGACAATGTGCTTTTTTGTGATGCTCTGTTTTGTTGCATGGCTACTTTTGGTCCATTTAAAATCCATTGCTTGCCCATTCCCTGTCATGAATGACTTAGTCTTCTTGTGACTGTGATTCCTTTATTGACAGCAGAACTGGTATTTCCAAGCTTACATCAGGAATAGGAAACAGTGGTTCTTCAGGACCCTTTCTGGGATTGGAACCACTGAGGCACCCAGCCTTGTAGACTAGGGAACTACTAGTTGTCATCCCCACAGTGAGAAACAACTATTGTGGGACTACTCTGACTGTTGAAACGCCCAGCCTTGAAGACCAAGTTAATAAATCCCCCCTCGTCCTCACACAGTCCTCTATCTCTCTCTGTCTCTGTCTGTCTCTCTGTCTCTGTCTCTCTGTCTTTCTTTCTGTGTCTCACACACACACTCCTCTGTCTCTCTTTCTGTCTCTGTCTGTCTCTTTCTCTCTCACTCACAGACACACCCATACACATTCCTCTATTTCACACTCTGGCTCACTTTCTGTCTCTGTCTTTGTCTCTCTGTCTCTGTCTTTGTCTCTCTCTCTCTCTCTCTCTCTCTCTCTCTATCTCTCTCTCTCTCTCTCTAAAGTACATTGATTTAAATCATAAACGCACAGATGTTTAAGGTTAAGATGAGGATTCCAATGGAAAGCTGTTTCCAAGCTCCACCCCTATGCTTGAACAGTTGATGAACAGTAAGATGTTGAACAGTACTATGAGGATTCCAATGGAAAGCTGTTTCTAAGCCCCACCCCTACGCTTGTCCGAACCTCTTCCATTTGTCTTCATGTTTGCAGTCCTGTACACTTGTCTTTATAGCCATGTGCTGTAGGCACACCCAGGTGCATCCAGGTTGCAGAGATGCGGGATCTTCGTGCCTTTCCTATATCTCTTCCCTACTGTGCACCCCTTCATCCTAACTCTCGTCACCTACCCCTTTTCATCAAGTGAACATACATTGCTTAGACTGTTCTAAGTAGTATTCACTCATGAGCAGGCAGAGAGAGGGCTATGACAGTTTCTATCATATAAATTACATTTGTCTTTATTACAACCTCATGTTTTCATTTGCTAGCTTTTTGTGTACAGATGACATAAGAACCAGCTCTCACCTCAAAGACAAACATGATATGCTTCATTCTGAAGCCAAATATGAGTGACCATGGTCCAGACTCAGACACCATGTTCCAATGTGGCAACAGTTCTATGTTTTAGAGTAACAGAACAAAGACATTCATAAATTGAGATACCTTTCAAATCAGTAGAAGCATTAGCTAGGCAGGTCACAGGACAGCAGGGAAATCTCAGCTACAGGCTTGGTGCTACCTGGTGACATCCCTAGCTTTTGGTTGGTGGAAGCTATGGATCTGTTTGTACATACAGAGGTAGGAAACAGATGGCTATGAAGGGGTCTAAGGGTGGCCCAGATAATTTGTCTCTAGGTGTAAAATATCTCATCCTCTCTGAATCACTGAACTCTAACCATCAGCTTTGTGCTAACAGCTTCTTCGCAGGAACTCTCTGTATAGTACCTGCTTGTATAATGTGTGTGTGTGTGTGTGTGTGTGTGTGTGTGTGTGTGTGTAATATGTAATATCCCCCAAGTTTAGTGATAGATCTGAAAAGAACAAAAACCATTTCAATTCTGTTCTCTCTATCCAAAACATCTTTTCCTTGCATTTTCCCTCCTTCTGTACCTCCTCCTTCCTATTTCTAGGCTCCTCCACCTTTCTTTCCAGCCATGAGTCCTTTTGTTATAATCCAGTGCAGTTTTGGTTTTCATCAGGCACCCATGTGACAGCTCACATAGACCTGTAGCTCCAGTCCTGGGGAACCTTATGCTCTTTCTGGTTCCTGATGCTATCATCAGCATCGTGAGCACCAGACATCATGATGCACAGCATTGTTTCTGGTTTTCATGTCTTTGAAGAATTCTGGTGTCTTTCCTAGTCTGTCTTCAGCTTGCTACCTGATATGGCTACTGCTCTTCATTTGTTTAATTTCTTTTAGAAACTTAAGCATCTGAAATTTTATTGTGATATTCCTTGGTTAT